>NW_026689840.1:37500-57500 GCF_943734765.1 Anopheles ziemanni | reverse complement strand
TGTTTCAATAGGGTACCGATGGTATGTTTTGAACCGATTTGATTTAGCCATTCTGAAGTCATCACTTGGTTGAAGCGCTGAACTAGGGAGGGGCATCGTTTACATATATATTGGTTTTCGCATGCTCTACTAGGTTAATGTCATGAGGTTGGCTATCGAGCATGCCCAAGTGATGACTTGATTGTGTGCTTGCTTGAATTCTTCACATTTCATACCATCGGTTAGTTGTCGAATCATTCCTCGATCATAACCTTCGTTCTTGGTTCATGTATGCTCTCTTCCACATAGGGCAAGCTAGAATTAACTATCTTACCCAGGACCGCCGAAGCAGCGTGGACCAGGGGAGAACTATACTTTGTCTTGTATGCCCTCTTCCACATAGGGCAAGCTAGAATTAACTATCTTACCCAGGACCGCCGAAGCAGCGTGGACCAGAGGAGGACTATACTTTGTTCATAACACCACAGTATTGAGTAATGTGCCCTCTTCCACATAGGGCAAGCTAGAATGAACTATCTTACCCAGGACCGCCGCAGCGGCGTGGACCAGTGGAGGACTACACAATTAAGAGGTTTGATATCGACTTGTGTGTTTCAATAGGGTACCGATGGTATGTTTTGAACCGATTTGATTTAGCCATTCTGAAGTCATCACTTGGTTGAAGCGCTGAACTAGGGAGGCATCGTTTACATATATATTGGTTTTCGCATGCTCTACTAGGTTAATGTCATGAGGTTGGCTATCGAGCATGCCCAAGTGATGACTTGATTGTGTGCTTGCTTGAATTCTTCACATTTCATACCATCGGTTAGTTGTCGAATCATTCCTCGATCATAACCTTCGTTCTTGGTTCATGTATGCTCTCTTCCACATAGGGCAAGCTAGAATTAACTATCTTACCCAGGACCGCCGAAGCAGCGTGGACCAGGGGAGAACTATACTTTGTCTTGTATGCCCTCTTCCACATAGGGCAAGCTAGAATTAACTATCTTACCCAGGACTGCAAAGCAGCGTGGACCAGTGGAGGACTATACTTTGTTCATTACACCACAGTATTAAGTATGGTGTCCTCTTCCACCATAGGGCAAGCTAGAACTAACTATCTTACCCAGGACCGCCGAAGCAGTGTGGACCAGGGGAGGACTATACTTTATACTTCACACACTAGCCATACTGAAGTCATCACTTGGTTGAAGCGCTGAACTACGGCGGGGTAATCGTTTACAGGTTATAATCATATAGCTGCATGCTCATTAGTAGATAATGGAATATTGTATGGCAATATGAGCATGCCCAAGTGATGACTTTGTTTCAAGCTCAACAGGTAGGGTATTGAGTCCTCTTCCACATAGGGCAAGCTAGAATGAACTATCTTACCCAGGACCGCCGGAGCAGCGTGGACCAGTGGAGGACTATACCTTGTCCATTACACCACAGTATTAAGTATTGTGTCCTCTTCCACATAGGGCAAGCTAGAATTAACTATCTTACCCAGGACCGCCGAAGCAGCGTGGACCAGATGAGGACTATACTTTATACTTCACACCACAGTTTTGAGTACGCCTTGCATAAAGTATCTAGTTTGAACCACGAGGGCTCACAATGTAGAACCGCGAGGGCTCTAGTACCGATTCTCTCGGTACGGCTTGGTCCGTGTTCCTTTATGCTTGTACTCTAAGTATTAAGTATTGTGTCCTCTTCCACATAGGGCAAGCTAGAACTAACTTTCTTACCCAGGACCGCCGAAGCAGTGTGGACCAGGGGAGGACTATACTTTATACTTCACACACTAGCCATACTGAAGTCATCACTTGGTGGGGGTGAACTACGGCGGTATCTATCGTTTTGGTTCGGTCTATATAGGGTCGCTTGCATGCTCATTCGAATATAATGTAATTGTGTATGGCAATATGAGCATGCCCAAGTGATGACTTTGTTTCAAGCTCAACAGGTAGGGTATTGAGTCCTCTTCCACATAGGGCAAGCTAGAATGAACTATCTTACCCAGGACCGCCGGAGCAGCGTGGACCAGTGGAGGACTCTATACTTTATACTTCACACCACAGTATTGAGTACGACTTGCATAAAGCCCCTAATGAGAACCACGAGGGCTCTCTCAATGTAGAACCACGAGGGCTCTAGTACCGATTCTCTCGGTACGGCTTGGTCCGTGTTCCTTTATGCTTGTACTCTTAGAAAGTCTCAACCCGGAGGTCTTGACTTTGATTGTCATAGTTGGACTACGACGGGGCATCCGACCATTGCTGATCGAACACCCCTGATTCACCATCTTTCGGGTAGGCGGTACGCGTACCTCCGGACGCGGAAGTCTCAACCCGGAGGTCTTGACTTTGATTGTCATAGTTGGACTACGACGGGGTATCCGACTCATCGAATACCCCAGAAGCACACCATCTTTCGGGTAGGCGGTACGCGTACCTCCGGACGCGGAAAGTCTCAACCCGGAGGTCTTGACTTTGGTTGTCATAGTTGGACTATGACGGGGCATCCGACCATTGCTGATCGAACACCCCTGTTACACCATCTTTCGGATAGGCGGTGCGCGACACCACCGACGCGGAAAGTCTCAACCCGGAGGTCTTGACTTTGTATTGTTGGATAGTCCTCTTCCACTATAGGGCAAGCTGGAAATATTCCATTTTACCCAGGACTGCCGAGGCAGCGTGGACCAGGGGAGAACTTCACGGAATCTTCAGGCATCCATGATTGCCATAGTGCGTAAGCCGCCGCTGTGCGCGTCAACTCGTTCCCCGTGAGGAGGAGTCTAGCCGCCGCTAAAAGACGAAGCATTAAGTGTCCTCATTCCACTATAGGGCAAGCTAGAATTAACTATCTTACCCAGGACCGCCGAAGCAGCGTGGACCAGGCGAGGACTATACTTTATACTTCACACCACAGTATTGAGTACGACTTGCATAAAGCCCCTAATGAGAACCACGAGGGCTCTCTCAATGTAGAACCACGAGGGCTCTAGTACCGATTCTCTCGGTACGGCTTGGTCCGTGTTCCTTTATGCTTGTACTCGCGGAAAGTCTCAACCCGGAGGTCTTGACTTTGATTGTCATAGTTGGACTACGACGGGGCATCCGACCATTGCTGACCGAACACCCCTGATTCATCATCTTTCGGATAGGAGGTGCGCCCACCTCCGACGCGGAAGTCTCAACCCGGAGGTTCGGACTTAGAGTTTTTCCCATTTAAAAGTTTTTCTCTTAGCCATACTGAAGTCATCACTTGGTGAACGATTGAACTAGGGCGGGTTAATCGTTTATAGGTATCATGTGGTTTGCATGCTCTCTTAGGTTAAGGTCATGTGGTTGGCTATCGAGCATGCCCAAGTGATGACTTTGTTTCACGCTTGCTTGATTTCTTCATGATTCCCTGTTATATAGTGTAATCATTCGAGAACAGGGAATCTTTGGTTTTGCTCAACAGGTATTGGATGTCAACTTGGTATCTAGATCGCATTAAGTCTCAACCCTTAGGTTCGGACTTGTATAGTGACATCTTGTTACGGTCTTGAGTCTCAACCCGCAGGTTCGGACTACTTAGTGTTTGATCGAATATAATATGGCAACTTGTGCCTAAGTCTCAACCCGCAGGTTCGGACTTCTGTTTATTTGGCCAATGTATGTATAAGGCAACTTGTGCCTAAGTCTCAACCCGCAGGTTCGGACTTGTGTATTTGTTCGAAGTCATGTATAAGGCAACGTGTGCCTAAGTCTCAACCCGCAGGTTCGGACTTGTTAGTGTTTCGTCAACTTTCATATGGCAACTTGTGCCTAAGTCTCAACCCGCAGGTTCGGACTTGTGTATTTGTTCGAAGTCATGTATAAGGCAACTTGTGCCTAAGTCTCAACCCGCAGGTTCGGACTTGTGTATTTGTTCGAAGTTATATATAAGGCAACTTGTGCCTAAGTCTCAACCCGCAGGTTCGGACTTCATAGTGTTTCGTCAATGTTCATATGGCAACTTGTGCCGAAGTCTCAACCCGCAGGTTCGGACTTCTAACGTGTTTCGTCAACTATCATATGGCAACTTGTGCCTAAGTCTCAACCCGCAGGTTCGGACTTGTGTATTTGTTCGAAGTTTTATATAAGGCAACTTGTGCCTAAGTCTCAACCCGCAGGTTCGGACTTCTATAGTGTTTCGTCAATTATCATATGGCAACTTGTGCCGAAGTCTCAACCCGCAGGTTCGGACTTCTATAGTGTTTCGTCAATTATCATATGGCAACTTGTGCCGAAGTCTCAACCCGCAGGTTCGGACTTCTATAGTGTTTCGTCAATTATCATATGGCAACTTGTGCCGAAGTCTCAACCCGCAGGTTCGGACTTCTGGAAGGATCACTTGGCCACTAATGATCCTTCCGCAGGTTCACCTACGGAAACCTTGTTACGACTTTTACTTCCTCTAAATCATCAAGTTCGGTCAACTTCGATAAAGCAGACGCGGTTCACGAGGATCCAGCGAACGATCATCTCCAAAGACCTCACTAAATAATCCATCGGTAGTAGCGACGGGCGGTGTGTACAAAGGGCAGGGACGTATTCAACGCTGGCTGATGACCAGCACTTACTAGAAGTTCCGAGTTCATATGGACCATTGCAATCCATAATCCCTACTAAGTGAGTATTTGAGTGATTTCCCGTTCCTCTCGGAATAGGAGACACGCTGCTACCCACATTGTAGCACGCGTGTAGCCCAGAACATCTAAGGGCATCACGGACCTGTTATCGCTCGATCTCATTTTGCTAAACACAAATTGTCCTGCTAAGCAGCGTACCGTAAGTGCACTTGCGCACACGAACAGCGAAGGTGTCAGGTCATACTCCACCGAAAGGTCCTAACCCGTTCCAATCGGCATCGACGCATTAACGCTGACTGCGTTCTAGTTAGCATATGTGAGTCACGTTCGTTATCGGAATTAACCAGACAAATCAATCCACGAACTAAGAACGGCCATGCACCACTACCCTTAAATTTGAGAAAGAGCTATTAATCTGTCTCACCTCCATAAGTTCGGACCTGGTAAGTTTTCCCGTGTTGAGTCAAATTGAACCGCAAGCTCCATTTCATTGTGGTGCCCTTCCGTCAATTCCTTTAAGTTTCAACTTTGCAACCATACTTCCCCCGGAACCTGACTTTGGTTTCCCGGAAGCTACTGAGAGCACCTGGTTGTAGCGTCTCCCAATTGCTAGTTGGCATCGTTTACGGTTAGAACTAGGGCGGTATCTAATCGCCTTCGATCCTCTAACTTTCGTTCTTGATTAAAGAAAGCATCCTTGACAAATGCCTTCGCTTTAGTTAGTCTTACGACGGTCTACGAATTTCACCTCTCGCGCCGTAATACTAGTGTCCCCAACTACTTCTGTTAATCATTACCTCCGGTCTGAGTACAAACCAATGAAAGATTAGACCAAGGTCGTATTCCATTATTCCATGCAAGATTATTCTAGGGCGTTTGGGCACCCTGCTTTAAGCACTCTAATTTGTTCAAGGTAAACGTGAGCGGTCGAGCTCTATGTTACACTTGCACCCGTTGAAGGGCACACCATGACACAGACTTGGTGCCCTACCACACCATTGAGTCGCAACCAGATTCCGACTTGGCCCACCGACCACGGGTTGACCGGGTCGGCGGAGCCGGACTGTGTTGGACAAGTATCAACTTCGAACGTTTTAACCGCAACAATTTTAATATACGCTAGTGGAGCTGGAATTACCGCGGCTGCTGGCACCAGACTTGCCCTCCACTTGATCCTCGTAGAAGGATTTATGCTCTACTCATTCCAATTATGAAACATCATTAAAGAGTTTCATATTGTTATTTCTCGTCACTACCTCCCCGTCCCGGGATTGGGTAATTTACGCGCCTGCTGCCTTCCTTGGATGTGGTAGCCATTTCTCAGGCTCCCTCTCCGGAATCGAACCCTGATTCCCCGTTACCCGTTGCAACCATGGTAGTCCTCTATACTACCATCCATAGTTGATAGGGCAGATATTTGCGAGATCTGTCGTCGGTGCGAGACCATACGATCAGCATCATTATCCAGACTTCAACTCAATGACACGGAGAACCCGCGATTGGTTTGACTAATAAGTGCACCAGTTCCCGCGAGGGTCCTGGCATGTTGCATGTATTAGCTCTAGATTTTCCACAGTTATCCAAGTAACTAGGTTGATGATCTCGTAAATTATAGCTGTTATACTGAGCCTTATGCGGTTTCACATTAAATCTGTTTGTACTTAGACATGCATGGCTTAACCTTTGAGACGAGCGTATATTACTGGTAGGATCAACCAGAATTCCGACTTTGCGTTCGAATGTTCATTGTCCCATTGCACCCGGAGGAGCAAACACCACGTTCTATATGTTGTCAAGTCCGGTAGCACACGGGAGGCGAGCCCCCGTGCGAACCTCATTGCCCTCGTATCACACACACACCCGATGCACCGGACAGGCACTTGAGCGGCATTCGACTCCGCTAAGCGCTCGTGCGCCCGATTGTGCATGCGCTGACGGGGCCTTCATACCCCTACCACAGCGACCTTATGCCAAACTTCCATGAATACTTAGGTGAGCTGACAAGGGCCTTCATTTCCCTACCATCAACTAAAGGACACGCTAGGCGCGTCCGATCATTGCAACTGCGGGGCTTTCATACCCCAATCACCACAGTACGCAATTCACCAGAGTTTAATCACAACCCCCCCGGACATGGCACACTATTAACTTGCAACAAAACTTAGTGTGTGCCGGGCACATCGGTTCCACAAAATCATTCCCGATGTACCCCAATTGGGGTTGTGAACGCATCCATGGTCCTCTGACACACCCAACCAAGCGTGGATACTACATACCTCAAACACCCAGTACACTAACAGACAAATCAACATATGGTTGCTTTCCCCCAGACATTTGCCAATCACTTGGCACCCGGACGGGAACTCGCTCCTGATTGCGCCATTGCCACCCATTTGCCAACAGCGAGTTCTGTATGTAGATTTCATTTGGAAAGACAACCGTGTACTGGATATTCTATCCGACGATTACAGATGACGAGTACGAGACTCGACTACACTCACGGATAATACATTTTGGGTCGAGATTGCTTTCGGGGTTTTCGATTGGTCTTGCGCTTGTAAACGTATAACTTTGACTTGTGGTAACCTCGGTATGTTAGTCGATCACGTGGATGTGAATTGGTAGGGGTGAGCAATCTGTTCACTTGCACTCTGGATAGGAATATGGTGAGCGCTATAGGTTAAAGATCATGGTATGGTTCCATCGTGATGACTTTCGTTAGATAGTAGGATGTTTGGATAGTTATAACGTTTTTGGCCATTTGTTCATAGTGTTCGGTTCATTGAGGAATTCGATTGGTCTTTGCTTCACACACGTGGTCGATCACTTGGATGTGAACTAGGGTGAGAATAAGGTGTTCACTAGTGCTCTTAGGTTTTGGATCAGTACTGAGCACTTGATTGGTTTCGCATAATATGTATCCATAGTGATGACTCTTTCCAGCTTAAGATTTCGTTACCGGTTTCGAATCCTCCCCACGTTCGCTTTTACTTGGTTAGGTTTTCGAGTGTAGATTTGAAAGCAATCTCATGTATGTATCCCATCTGATATAAGCCACTGACAGTTCATGTCACCTCGTTCAACTCTCGCTGGGTCACAGAGTATGTTACTGCGCCCATTATCCCTACTCGGATAGGTTCGGTTCGTTCGTTTTATACTACGGTGAGTAAACTCAATTTGTGCATCGCATAGCCATGGAAAGCAAGCTTTCGCGGGCCTCTTCGACTGTTTTGATACGAGCTGTGCCCGTGATGCTTGTCATCCCAGGATACTAGACCCCTTTGGACGACCGCATGACCATCAGAAAGTAAATTCCACGTTCGATTTGGGGTGTGAACCCCGAACATAAAGTCTTTGTGTAGAACCACGAGGGCTCTATAGTACCGATTCTCTCGGTACGCTTGGTCCGTGTTCCTTTATGTTCGTACTCTTGTGAATAAGATTCACGTTTGTTTTGGGATATTTGCTACTGTCACCGTTTGAGTACTATGGGGCTTGAACCCCTAACATAAAGTCTTTGTGTAGAACCACGAGGGTTCTATAGTACCGATTCTCTCGGTACGCTTGGTCCGTGTTCCTTTATGTTCGTACTCTTGTGTGTATAATATTCATGTTCGGTTTGGGATATTTGCTACTTTCACCAGGGTCCCGTTCTTCATACAAGTCTGCCTTGCTAATGTGGTAACTTTAAAGTGTAGTTCTGACATCCCAATTTTGGGACTTAGCCGATTTTTCGTATATTTCCATATGACCCATAGGGTCCCTTTCTTCATACAAGCTTGCCTAGGGCGATCGGTCAAAACTTGTCTTACTATTCGATTGGTCTTCGCACTTTCACCCTAGGCAATTCGCCTAGGTCTGTCTTCTTGAGGAGGCCAAAACCCGAAATAAGGAGGTCCAGCCGACCCTGAAACCTCCCCTGTCTTAACTACACTAACCCGATTTTTCAGGGTCCTCAGCGCCATACAACTTTGCCTAGGTCACTTATACTCTTGACTTAGGCCATCTGACTTGGTCCGTGTTTCTTCCTAGGGTTCACCTAGGTACTTTGCCTTGCTTGATGTGGTAACTTTTTAGTGTAGTTCTGACATCCCAATTTTGGGACTTAGCCGATTTTTCGTATATTTCCATATGACCCATAGGGTCCCTTTCTTCATACAAGCTTGCCTAGGGCGATCGGTCAAAACTTGTCTTACTATTCGATTGGTCTTCGCACTTTCACCCTAGGCAATTCGCCTAGGTCTGTCTTCTTGAGGAGGCCAAAACCCGAAATAAGGAGGTCCAGCCGACCCTGAAACCTCCCCTGTCTGAACTACACTAACCCGATTTTTCAGGGTCCTCAGCGCCATACAACTTTGCCTAGGTCACTTATACTCTTGACTTAGGCCATCTGACTTGGTCCGTGTTTCTTCCTAGGGTTCACCTAGGTACTTTGCCTTGCTTGATGTGGTAACTTTTTAGTGTAGTTCTGACATCCCAATTTTGGGACTTAGCCGATTTTTCGTATATTTCCATATGACCCATAGGGTCCCTTTCTTCATACAAGCTTGCCTAGGGCGATCGGTCAAAACTTGTCTTACTATTCGATTGGTCTTCGCACTTTCACCCTAGGCAATTCGCCTAGGTCTGTCTTCTTGAGGAGGCCAAAACCCGAAATAAGGAGGTCCAGCCGACCCTGAAACCTCCCCTGTCTGAACTACACTAACCCGATTTTTCAGGGTCCTCAGCGCCATACAACTTTGCCTAGGTCACTTGTACTCTTGACTTAGGCCATCCGACTTGGTCCGTGTTTCTTCCTAGGGTTCACCTAGGTACTTTGCCTTGCTTGATGTGGTAACTTTTTAGTGTAGTTCAGACATCCCAATTTTGGGACTTAGCCGATTTTTCATGTATTTCCATATGACCCATAGGGTCCCTTTCTTCATACAAGCTTGCCTAGGGCGATCGGTCAAAACTTGTCTTACTATTCGATTGGTCTTCGCACTTTCACCCTAGGCACTTTGCCTAGGTCTGTCTTCTTGAGGAGGCCAAAACCCGAAATAAGGAGGTCCAGCCGACCCTGAAACCTCCCCTGTCTGAACTACACTAACCCGATTTTTCAGGGTCCTCAGCGCCATACAACTTTGCCTAGGTCACTTGTACTCTTGACTTAGGCCATCCGACTTGGTCCGTGTTTCTTCCTAGGGTTCACCTAGGTACTTTGCCTTGCTTGATGTGGTAACTTTTTAGTGTAGTTCTGACATCCCAATTTTGGGACTTAGCCGATTTTTCATGGATTTTCCATATGACCCATAGGGTCCCTTTCTTCATACAAGCTTGCCTAGGGCGATCGGTCAAAACTTGTCTTACTATTCGATTGGTCTTCGCACTTTCACCCTAGGCAGTTTGCCTAGGTCTGTCTTTTTGAGGAGGCCAAAACCCGAAATAAGGAGGTTCAGCCGACCCAGAAACCTGCCCTGTCTGAACTACACTAACCCGATTTTTCAGGGTCCTCAGCGCCATACAACTTTGCCTAGGTCACTTGTACTCTTGACTTAGGCCATCTGACTTGGTCCGTGTTTCTTCCTAGGGTTCACCTAGGTACTTTGCCTTGCTTGATGTGGTAACTTTTTAGTGTAGTTCAGACATCCCAATTTTGGGACTTAGCCGATTTTTCGTATATTTCCATATGACCCATAGGGTCCCTTTCTTCATACAAGCTTACCTAGGGCGATCGGTCAAAACTTGTCTTACTATTCGATTGGTCTTCGCACTTTACCCTAGGCAGTTTGCCTAGGTGTAGCTTCTTGAGGAGGTCAAAACCCAAAATAAGGAGGTTCAGCCGACCCAAAAACCTACCCTGTCTAAACTACACTAACCAGATTTTTCAGGGTCCTCACCGTCATACAACTTTGCCTAGGTCACTTGTACTCTTGACTTAGGCCATCTGACTTGGTCCGTGTTTCTTCCTAGGGTTCACCTAGGTACTTTGCCTTGCTTGATGTGGTAACTTTTTAGTGTAGTTCAGACATCCCAATTTTGGGACTTAGCCGATTTTTCGTATATTTCCATATGACCCATAGGGTCCCTTTCTTCATACAAGCTTGCCTAGGGCGATCGGTCAAAACTTGTCTTACTATTCGATTGGTCTTCGCACTTTCACCCTAGGCAGTTTGCCTAGGTGTAGCTTCTTGAGGAGGTCAAAACCCAAAATAAGGAGGTTCAGCCGACCCAAAAACCTACCCTGTCTAAACTACACTAACCAGATTTTTCAGGGTCCTCACCGTCATACAACTTTGCCTAGGTCACTTGGTCTCTTGACTTAGGCCATCTGACTTGGTCCGTGTTTCTTCCTAGGGTTCACCTAGGTACTTTGCCTTGCTTGGTGTGGTAACTTTTTAGTGTAGTTCTGACATCCCCATTTTGGGACTTAGCCGATTTTTCGTAAAATACCATATGACCCATCAGGGTCCTTTGCTTCATATAAGTTTGCCTTGCTTGGTGTGGTAACACATGAGTGTAGTTCTGACATCATCATTTTGGGACTTAGCCGATTTTTCGTAAAATACCATATGACCCATCAGGGTCCTTTCCTTCATATAAGTTTGCCTTGCTTGGTGTGGTAACATTTGAGTGTAGTTCTGACATCATCATTTTGGGACTTAGCCGATTTTTCGTAAAATACCATATGACCCATCAGGGTCCTTTCCTTCATATAAGTTTGCCTTGCTTGGTGTGGTAACATTTGAGTGTAGTTCTGACATCATCATTTTGGGACTTAGCCGATTTTTCGTAAAATACCATATGACCCATCAGGGTCCTTTCCTTCATATAAGTTTGCCTTGCTTGGTGTGGTAACCTTTTAGTGTAGTTCTGACATCATCATTTTGGGACTTAGCCGATTTTTCGTAAAATACCATATGACCCATCAGGGTCCTTTCCTTCATATAAGTTTGCCTTGCTTGGTGTGGTAACATTTGAGTGTAGTTCTGACATCATCATTTTGGGACTTAGCCGATTTTTCGTAAAATACCATATGACCCATCAGGGTCCTTTCCTTCATATAAGTTTGCCTTGCTTGGTGTGGTAACCTTTTAGTGTAGTTCTGACATCATCATTTTGGGACTTAGCCGATTTTTCGTAAAATACCATATGACCCATCAGGGTCCTTTCCTTCATATAAGTTTGCCTTGCTTGGTGTGGTAACATTTGAGTGTAGTTCTGACATCCCCATTTTGGGACTTAGCCGATTTTTCGTAAAATACCATATGACCCATCAGGGTCCTTTCCTTCATATAAGTTTGCCTTGCTTGGTGTGGTAACATTTGAGTGTAGTTCTGACATCCCCATTTTGGGACTTAGCCGATTTTTCGTAAAATACCATATGACCCATCAGGGTCCTTTCCTTCATAGAAGTTTGCCTTGCTTGGTGTGGTAACATTTGAGTGTAGTTCTGACATCCCCATTTTGGGACTTAGCCGATTTTTCGTAAAATACCATATGACCCATCAGGGTCCTTTGCTTCATATAAGTTTGCCTTGCTTGGTGTGGTAACATTTGAGTGTAGTTCTGACATCCCCATTTTGGGACTTAGCCGATTTTTCGATCCATACCATATGACCAATCAGGGTCCTTTGCTTCATATAAGTTTGCCTTGCTTGGTGTGGTAACATTTGAGTGTAGTTCTGACATCCCCATTTTGGGACTTAGCCGATTTTTCGTAAAATACCATATGACCCATCAGGGTCCTTTGCTTCATATAAGTTTGCCTTGCTTGGTGTGGTAACATTTGAGTGTAGTTCTGACATCCCCATTTTGGGACTTAGCCGATTTTTCGTAAAATACCATATGACCCATCAGGGTCCTTTGCTTCATATAAGTTTGCCTTGCTTGGTGTGGTAACATTTGAGTGTAGTTCTGACATCCCCATTTTGGGACTTAGCCGATTTTTCGATCCATCCCATATGACCCATCAGGGTCCTTTTTCTTCATATAAGTTTCCCAAGACTTAGTGCTTTTTTCCTTTGGACACCAATATCACCCTTGCGGGTATCTTTGATCTTCTCACTTTGTATTGGCCGAATGTAGGTCTTGCCATGCCAAACATATAATTGTTCTACACCAAGTCTCTATCTCGTACCGCCAGCTCGGTACATTCGATTAACCTGCCCTCAAGGCACCCGGGACTTAGCCATTTTTTCACATTTTTCATGATTTTGAGGCAACTTTTCTCGACTTTGTCACCTTATATCACCAAGATCCTTTCCCTTTAGCGCTTCACTCTGTTCGTATGATATTTAGCGCTGACTATCACCTTTCTGTCGCTGAGCTCAACTTCTTATTCGGTGCCATAGAGCCAGAGATATTTGGTGTATGCTGTTATAAGGGAAGTTTGTCACTTTTTCAAAGGCCCACTTTGGGACGCCCATATCTCACCTTCAGGTATCTTCGATCTTCTTGTCGTCTATGGACGAAACTTAGGCCTTGTCTTGGCCAACTTATAAATGTTCTACGGCCAAGCCGTATCTCTTACCGCCAGCCCGGTATTCATGGACTTAGTTGGATTTTCGCCTCTCGTGGTAACAATTTCAGACTTTGACTCACAATAACACCCAAACGGTCACATGCTAGCGCTTTGCTTGGAAGGAATTATAGTTAGCGCTACCTTTTCTCTTTCCATCGATACCTTGTTCGTTCCATTCCATGCCATACAGCCGAAGTTATGATGTTTCCCGTTTTCCATATCATGTGGAGCTTATGCTCTGGGAAAACCATCTAACACCTGTACCACCCTTTTAGGTACCACCGATCTCGAGACTATGTTCGGGCCAAATATAGGTTATAACATGCCCAACTTATAATTGTTCTACACCAAGTCTCTATCTCTTACCGCCTGCTCGGTATTTTACTCGTAAGTCCAAATTTCACAACTTGTACTTTTTGGCCCAATGTACTCGAGTTTCAATTTTGGTAACATTTTTCGACTTTGACGCTTAATAACTTCCAAATCATGCTAGTTAGCGCTTTGCTTTCTTCTAGTCGTATCTAGCGCTGGGTGTTACCTTTCCAAAACATATCCTAGCTCTACAATCCATGCCATACAGCCGGAGCTACATGGTGCACAAGTCAAATCCATTTTAGCCATGTTTCATTTTTGCTAATTTTTGACCACTCGTATCACCCTTCCAGAGTGGTCCGATCTTCTCGCTTTCTATGGACGACTTTTAGGTCTCGTAGAGGCAAACTTATAAGTATTCTACGTCAACCCGCTATCTCTTACCGCTTGCTCGGTATTCTTGGTCTTGTGTGATTTTTGGCCATTTTGGTATTATTTTTCCACTTTGTCGCTTAATAACTCAGTTTTGCTCAACACTTAGCGCTTCGGTTGTTTGGGATTATAGTTAGCGCTCGGTTCGACCTTTCCAACACTGATCTTAGCTTGTCGATCCGTTCCATACAGCCTGAGTTATTCGCGATACCGTGTTTCAACCCATTTCTCAAGTCTCGTTTTGGTCCAACTTTGAACCAGCCATATCACCCTGATGGGTACCTCCGATCTTCTCGCTCTATATTGGCCAAAGTTAGGTCTTGTGGTAACGTACTTATGATTGTTCTACGCCGTGTTCGTAGCTCTTATCGTTCGCCCGCTATTTTCGATCATAAGGTGAATTTTCGCCTCTAAACCACCATTTTTCACCTTTGCCCTCTAATATGACCGACTTGCTCAACACCTAGCGCTTCGCTTGGTAGGACACATAGCTAGCGCTCGTCAAGACCTTTCCAACGCATATCCAAGCTTTCCGATCCGAGCCATACAGCCTGAGCTATAGGCGATACCGTTTTTCCCATTTTCTTGGTCACATGCACTTTAGGGTACCCCTTTTTGCCTTTGACCCTTAATACCTCCTCCGGGTCACTAGTAGGCGCTCAGCTTGGTAGGAAACATAGCTAGAGCAGGCCTTCACCTTTCCAAAACTGCCTCAAGTGTACCGATCCGACATCTAGAACCAAAGTTATGGTCATTCCTATCATGCTCTACTTTCATGGTCAACCTCCACCAAGCACGCCTAGGTTGGACCAACTTTCACCAACTCATCTCGAACCCCAAATTTGCTTCGACCTACTAGGTTTCCCTAGTAAAGTGGTCAAAACATCCATTACAACACGACTGGTCTTTCTGGTGGTCGACCTAGGCGACTTTGTTCGACGACCACCACCCCATGGAACTAAAAGACGTCCCTTGATACGGACCACCGATACATTTTCCGGCCTGTCTAAACTACACTCATCGAAATTTTTTTGGGTCCCCACCGTCATACAAGTTTGCCTAGGTCAAGTTTTTCTTCCGGATCGGCCGCGGACCTCACTTTTCATTATCTAGGGAGGCCATAGGGCCCCAAAAGGGGTTTTTTAAAATTTTCGACACTTTCGACTTTGGTCGGATTTTTTCCGATTTTGGTCCGACCTAGGGACTTGGTGGTCCAAGGAGCCTCGGGACCAAACTTTTTTCTCAGGGGTCCCTACCTCCATACAACTTTGCCTAGGTCAATTTTTTGTTCCAAATCGACCGCGGATTTCACTTTTCAATATCTGGGGCTCGTGTAGAGTCCGAATATGAGGTTTTCTCATTTTTCGACATTTTCGACTTTTTTCGACTTTTTTCGGGTTTTTCGACCTAGGGGTCCGCCGAACAAATTTTGGGTCAAAAATTTTTATTGAACTAGTCGAAAGTACGCAAAAAGATAAGACTTTTTGCCGAAGACACCATGCCCCGGAACCGACTCCTTCCCCTTCAAAATTGGGGACAAACGTGATTTTTGAAACTTTTCCTTAGGGAGCCCAAGACTTAGAAAATTTTCAAATTCTCGATTTTTCGATTGCGAGCTAGCGCTTTGCGGTCTTCGGCAATGTTGTAGATCTCGACGAGATAAGACTTTTTGGTCAAGGGACATTTTGCCCTCCGACCCCTCCTTCCCCCCGCAAATCGCCCCCCAAAGTGCAATTTTTGCATTTTCACCTCTTTGCACGCACTGTTCGGCCCAAATGGCCACTTTCTATGGGTCTGAGCGCTTTGCGGTCTTCGGCAAACTTTTAGAGCGTACCAAGCCCTAATTATAATTCTTCTACACCACCTTCGTACCTCTTCATCCCTGGCCGCTATTCGCGTACCAAGGTAATTTTTGTTCATTTTGTCAACATTTTTCATCTTTGACTGCTTATATCGGCCTTGCCATGAACCGATAGCGCTTCGCTGTGTTCTAACGTTAGTTAGTACTGCTCAATACCTTTCCAAATCATGTCTTAGATTGTCATTTGCTTGCATACAGCCGGAGCTATGAGCGATACCGTAAAAAGTACCGAAACTTGGAAAAATCCTTTGATCGCCCATATCCCCCCTTTGGGGGCCAGATATCGAAAAAAGTTCTGATTCAAAAAGTTGCGCATTAACGTGTTCTAGTTATGCCTAGAACATTTCACTTCGCTAGCTGGCCTGCAACTTAGCCGTAATTGGGATTTTAGGGTGTTCTTGGAGGGCCCATTTCCTGCGACTTGGTATCTTTTGGGCCCAATGTTTCTCTAATATCTCCACGAGTTTTCCAGATAGCCTTTTCAAACTTTCAGGGTGCCTAGAACACCTCAAGACCTTTCCAACGCTATGCCGTTTGCCTCGCTCGGACATCTACAGCCAAAGTTATTCGAGGTACACGGTACCTTACCCTGTTTTCTCAGTACTTGGTCGAAAATTTCGATCAGCCATATGACCGACTTGGACAACCCTGAGCGGGTTGGCCCCATATAACTAAACTTTCGTCTCGTGTAGGCAAACTTATAAATGTTCCACGTCAACTCGCTATCTCGTACCGCCTTGACGGTATACTTGGTCCAAGGGCCATTTCCAGCGACTTGGTCGCAATTTCGCTCTAAGTTTCGCTAATACCTTCGTCCGTGGACATGGTGATTTTTTGTTCGTATTTTTCCTTGATAGTCCCACTCAAGACTATTCCATACCAGAGCCAAGCGTCCCGCTAAGTGCCATACAGCCTGAGCAGTAATTCATGAAAGGTACCTCTACCAGTTTTTGCCATACTTGGGTACAAACTTTGGATCGCCCATATCTCCACTTTGGAGGCCAGCCAGCACCTTGGCCCCATATACTTTTTTGTTGGTCATGCCATGCACCAAATATAATTGTTCTACGCCAACTTGCTATCTCTTCTCCAACTTGCCGTTATTCTTGGTCCAATTCCCATTTCATTCGTTTTTGGACCCATTTTGCTATATGTTTCACTAATAGCTTCGGCCATGGACAAGCTGATTTTCGATTGGTATTTTTCCTTGATAGTCCCACTCAAGACCATTCCAAAACACACCGCAGCTTGTCGCTCGGTGGCAAACTGACCGAGTTATAATTCATGAAAGGTACCTCAACTTGGTACACCACGTGGTCGGCCCAAACCATAAACCGACCAAACGACCGACTTGGAGCACCCTGACCGGGTTGGCCCCATATAATAAAAGTTGCGTCTCTACACGCCCAACTTATGAATATTCAACGCAAAGTCGCTATCTCTTACCGGTAAGCCGGTATTCACCTTCCAAGGGTGATTTTGGTCAAGTGCCATTTCCTGCGACTTGGTCCCCGAATTGGACCATCATCACCTAATATCTCCGTGGTATTTCAACTCAGCCTCATGAAACTTTCAGGGTAGATAGGTCTCCCCAAGACCTTTCCAACGGTGAGCCGTTTGCCTCGCTCGGCCATCTACAGCCGAAGTTATTAATGGTACTTGGTACCTTACCCTGTTTTTTCCATACTTGTTCGTACTTGGGTACAAACTTTGGATCGCCCATATCTCCACTTTGGAGGCCAGCCAGCACCTTGGCCCCATATACTTTTTTGTTGGTGATACCATGCACCAAATATAATTGTTCTACGCAAGCTTGCTATCTCTTCTCCAACTTGCGGTTATTTTTGACTCAAGTCCCATTTCCATAGTTTTTGGTACCAATTTGCTCTATGTTTCGCTAATAGCTTCGCCCAAGGACTTTGTGATTTTTTGTTCGCATTTTTCCTAAATAGTCCCACTCAAGACTATTCCAAATCACTTCTTAGCTTGTCGCTCAGTGCCATACAGCCAGAGTTTTAATTCATGAAAGGTACATCACCTTGGTACACCACGTGGTCGGTCCAAACCATCAACCAACCATATGACCGACTTCGAGTCGAGCTAGCGGCTAGGCTCAATATAATGAAATGCGTGTCTTGATGCGGGCTACTGACGGTCTGAACAATGTAGCTCGCTAGCTCGTCTCTAAACTTGTGTTTTGGTCGAATATTGGGTGTTCATGTACCACTTCGGGTAACATGGACTTTGGTGCAACTTTACCACTTGTGCACTTAATAACTTCCCGGTCATTCAAGTCTTTGCCTTCATACTTTCAGGGTAGTTAGGTCTCGTCGAGACCTTTCCATACATATGCCAAACTCATCGATCGGACATCTATAGCCCGAGTTATTCGCGGTACACCGTACCTTACCCTGTTTTTTCCTCAATTGGGTACAAACCTTGGAACACCCATATCGCCCCTTTAGAGACTAGCTGGCACGTTGGCCTCATATAATGATAAGTGCACCTCAACTAGGGCTACTGACGGTCAGAACATTTCAACTTGCTAGCTCGGGCCCACACTTGTGTTTTTCTCGAATATATGGTTCAAGTGTGCCACTTTGGGCACTTTTGGACATTTTGTCCCCACACAACTTTCTTGCCTTGGTAGATAGGGTCTTGTGATCTTGGGCAAAAAGATGCACCAAGATATAGTCTAACTTTCGTTCTTGTACCGCAAAGCGCTATCTCAAACACCCGAGGAGATAGAAAGTGATTATGTTCGGTATATCGGTCTTCCATGGCCTACTATGGTAAGCCCCTGCAGGTATGCAACCGAAGGTGCTTGGTACATGTATTTGGTGCAATATCGGTGCAAAGTAGGTGTTTCCTTGATCGGGCTATAACTTTCTTGGTTGATGTTGGATTGCTTTGCGGTCTTCGGGGGATAGTTAGGGAACATGTTGGCCAACATTTCCTTATTCCTCAGCCTGGCCGTACCTCTAACCGTCTAGGCGGTATACATGCTCTAAGTTGGAACTTGTGTTCCTTTGGGTAACTTCTCTGACTTTGACGCTTAATAACTTTCGTTCATATGCAGTCTAAGCTCTGCAACTCTCAGGAAAGCTAGTACTACTCATTTCCTTTCCATATCAGTCTTTGGCTTGTCGATCCGATGTCTACAGCCTGACTTATTCACGTTGCCTGTGAAGGTAGGTTTTTGCCCATTTTCCAGTTCATGTGGTAACATTCCCGGACTTTGCCGGCTTTCTCTTCATGTGGTAACTTGCTTGCTTGTGTGGTAACTTGAAAGTGTATTTCCGACAGACCCAATCTCGGACTTAGCCGATTTTTCTCTTCATATTATATGGATCCATCACTAGGCCATCTTGCTTGCTTGTGTGGTAACTTGAAAGTGTATTTCTGACAGACCCAATCTCGGACTTAGCCGATTTTTCTCTTCATATCATATGGATCCATCACTAGGCCATCTTGCTTGCTTGTGTGGTAACTTGGAAGTGTATGTCTGACAGACCCAATCTTGGACTTAGCCGATTTTTCTCTTCATATCATATGGATCCATCACTAGGCCATCTTGCTTGCTTGTGTGGTAACTTGGAAGTGTATGTCGGACAGACCCAATCTGGGACTTAGCCGATTTTTCTGTTCATATCATATGGATCCATCCTTAGGCCATCTTGCTTGCTTGTGTGGTAACTTGGAAGTGTATTTCTGACAGACCCAATCTCGGACTTAGCCGATTTTTCTCTTCATATTATATGGATCCTTCAATAGGCCATCTTGCTTGCTTGTGTGGTAACTTGGAAGTGTATTTCTGACAGACCCAATCTCGGACTTAGCCGATTTTTCTCTTCATATCATATGGATCCATCCCTAGGCCATCTTGCTTGCTTGTGTGGTAACTTGGAAGTGTATTTCTGACAGACCCAATCTCGGACTTAGCCGATTTTTCTCTTCATATCATATGGATCCTGGACTTAGCCGATTTTTCTCTTCATATCATATGGATCCATCATAAGGCCATCTTGCTTGCTTGTGTGGTAACTTGATAGTGTATTTCCGACAGACCCAATCTCGGACTTAGCCGATTTTTCTCTTCATATAATATGGATCCTGGACTTAGCCGATTATTAGGTTATTATATATGGATCCTGGACTTAGCCGATTTTTCTCTTCATATAATATGGATCCTGGACTTAGCCGATTATTAGGTTATTATATATGGATCCTGGACTTAGCCGATTTTTCTCTTCATATAATATGGATCCGGGACTTAGCCGATT
>NW_026689840.1:0-30000 GCF_943734765.1 Anopheles ziemanni | reverse complement strand
ATGGAAACGTAAGGCATCCATGACTGCCATAACGTAAGCCGCCGCTGTGCGCGTATACCCGTTCCCCGTAGGGAGGAGCAAGCCGCCGCTTAGAGACGAAGCATAAAGTGTCCTCATTCCACATAGGGCAAGCTGGATGAATCCATTTTACCCAGGACGGCCGAAGCGGCGTGGACCAGGGGAGAACTGAACTTTATACTTCACACCACAGTAAGTCTACGTGTCCTCTTCCACATAGGGCAAGCTAGAACTAACTATCTTACCCAGGACTGCCGAAGCAGCGTGGACCAGGGGAGGAACACACTTTTCATAGAAACGTAAGGCATCCATGACTGCCATAGTGCGTAAGCCGCCGCTGTGCGCGTAAACCCGTTCCCCGTAGGGAGGAGTCAAGCCGCCGCTTAGAGACGAAGTATGAAGTGTCCTCTTCCACATAGGGCAAGCTAGAATGAACTATCTTACCCAGGACCGCCGAAGCAGCGTGGACCAGGGGAGAACTGAACTTTATACTTCACACCACAGTATTGAGTAATGTGCCCTCTTCCACATAGGGCAAGCTGGAATGTTCCATTTTACCCAGGACGGCCGAAGCGGCGTGGACCAGTGGAGGACTACACAATCATGAGGTTTGATATCGACTTGTGTGTTTCAATAGGATACCGATGGTATGGTTTGAACCGATTTGATTTAGCCATTCTGAAGTCATCACTTGGTTGAAGCGCTGAACTAGGGAGGCATCGTTTACATATATATTGGTTTTCGCATGCTCTACTAGGTTAATGTCATGAGGTTGGCTATCGAGCATGCCCAAGTGATGACTTGATTGTGTGCTTGCTTGAATTCTTCACATTTCATACCATCGGTTAGTTGTCGAATCATTCCTCGATCATAACCTTCGTTCTTGGTTCATGTATGCTCTCTTCCACATAGGGCAAGCTAGAATTAACTATCTTACCCAGGACCGCCGAAGCAGCGTGGACCAGGGGAGAACTATACTTTGTCTTGTATGCCCTCTTCCACATAGGGCAAGCTAGAACTAACTATCTTACCCAGGACCGCCGAAGCAGCGTGGACCAGTGGAGGACTATACTTTGTTCATTACACCACAGTATTAAGTATGGTGTCCTCTTCCACATAGGGCAAGCTAGAACTAACTATCTTACCCAGGACCGCCGAAGCAGTGTGGACCAGGGGAGGACTATACTTTATACTTCACACACTAGCCATACTGAAGTCATCACTTGGTTGAAGCGCTGAACTACGGCGGGGTAATCGTTTACAGGTTATAATCATATAGCTGCATGCTCATTAGTAGATAATGGAATATTGTATGGCAATATGAGCATGCCCAAGTGATGACTTTGTTTCAAGCTCAACAGGTAGGGTATTGAGTCCTCTTCCACATAGGGCAAGCTAGAATGAACTATCTTACCCAGGACCGCCGGAGCAGCGTGGACTAGTGGAGGACTCTATACTTTATACTTCACACCACAGTATTGAGTACGACTTGCATAAAGCCCCTAATGAGAACCACGAGGGCTCTCTCAATGTAGAACCACGAGGGCTCTAGTACCGATTCTCTCGGTACGGCTTGGTCCGTGTTCCTTTATGCTTGTACTCTAAGTATTAAGTATTGTGTCCTCTTCCACATAGGGCAAGCTAGAACTAACTATCTTACCCAGGACCGCCGAAGCAGTGTGGACCAGGGGAGGACTATACTTTATACTTCACACACTAGCCATACTGAAGTCATCACTTGGTGGGGGTGAACTACGGCGGTATCTATCGTTTTGGTTCGGTCTATATAGGGTCGCTTGCATGCTCATTCGAATATAATGTAATTGTGTATGGCAATATGAGCATGCCCAAGTGATGACTTTGTTTCAAGCTCAACAGGTAGGGTATTGAGTCCTCTTCCACATAGGGCAAGCTAGAATGAACTATCTTACCCAGGACCGCCGGAGCAGCGTGGACCAGTGGAGGACTCTATACTTTATACTTCACACCACAGTATTGAGTACGACTTGCATAAAGCCCCTAATGAGAACCACGAGGGCTCTCTCAATGTAGAACCACGAGGGCTCTAGTACCGATTCTCTCGGTACGGCTTGGTCCGTGTTCCTTTATGCTTGTACTCGCGGAAAGTCTCAACCCGGAGGTCTTGACTTTGATTGTCATAGTTGGACTACGACGGGGCATCCGACCATTGCTGATCGAACACCCCTGATTCATCATCTTTCGGGTAGGCGGTGCGCGCACCTCCGACGCGGAAGTCTCAACCCGGAGGTCTTGACTTTGTATTGTCATAGTTGGACTACGACGGGGTATCCGACTCATCGAATACCCCAGAAGCACACCATCTTTCGGGTAGGCGGTACGCGTACCTCCGGACGCGGAAAGTCTCAACCCGGAGGTCTTGACTTTGATTGTCATAGTTGGACTACGACGGGGCATCCGACCATTGCTGATCGGACACCCCTGATTCACCATCTTTCGGGTAGGCGGTACGCGTACCTCCGGACGCGGAAGTCTCAACCCGGAGGTCTTGACTTTGATTGTCATAGTTGGACTACGACGGGACATCCGACCATTGCTGATCGAACACCCCTGATTCATCATCTTTCGGGTAGGCGGTGCGCGCACCTCCGACGCGGAAGTCTCAACCCGGAGGTCTTGACTTTGATTGTCATAGTTGGACTACGACGGGGTATCCGACTCATCGAATACCCCAGAAGCACACCATCTTTCGGGTAGGCGGTACGCGTACCTCCGGACGCGGAAAGTCTCAACCCGGAGGTCTTGACTTTGATTGTCATAGTTGGACTACGACGGGGCATCCGACCATTGCTGATCGAACACCCCTGATTCACCATCTTTCGGATAGGAGGTGCGCCCACCTCCGACGCGGAAGTCTCAACCCGGAGGTTCGGACTTAGAGTTTTTCCCATTTAAAAGTTTTTCTCTTAGCCATACTGAAGTCATCACTTGGTGAACGATTGAACTAGGGCGGGTTAATCGTTTATAGGTATCATGTGGTTTGCATGCTCTCTTAGGTTAAGGTCATGTGGTTGGCTATCGAGCATGCCCAAGTGATGACTTTGTTTCACGCTTGCTTGATTTCTTCATGATTCCCTGTTATATAGTGTAATCATTCGAGAACAGGGAATCTTTGGTTTTGCTCAACAGGTATTTAATGTCAACTTGGTATCTAGATCGCATTAAGTCTCAACCCTTAGGTTCGGACTTGTATAGTGACATCTTGTTACGGTCTTGAGTCTCAACCCGCAGGTTCGGACTACTTAGTGTTTGATCGAATATAATATGGCAACTTGTGCCTAAGTCTCAACCCGCAGGTTCGGACTTCTGTTTATTTGGCCAATGTATGTATAAGGCAACTTGTGCCTAAGTCTCAACCCGCAGGTTCGGACTTGTGTATTTGTTCGAAGTCATGTATAAGGCAACGTGTGCCTAAGTCTCAACTCGCAGGTTCGGACTTGTTAGTGTTTCGTCAACTTTCATATGGCAACTTGTGCCTAAGTCTCAACCCGCAGGTTCGGACTTGTGTATTTGTTCGAAGTCATGTATAAGGCAACTTGTGCCTAAGTCTCAACCCGCAGGTTCGGACTTGTGTATTTGTTCGAAGTCATGTATAAGGCAACGTGTGCCTAAGTCTCAACCCGCAGGTTCGGACTTGTTAGTGTTTCGTCAACTTTCATATGGCAACTTGTGCCTAAGTCTCAACCCGCAGGTTCGGACTTCTATAGTGTTTCGTCAATTATCATATGGCAACTTGTGCCGAAGTCTCAACCCGCAGGTTCGGACTTCTGGAAGGATCACTTGGCCACTAATGATCCTTCCGCAGGTTCACCTACGGAAACCTTGTTACGACTTTTACTTCCTCTAAATCATCAAGTTCGGTCAACTTCGATAAAGCAGACGCGGTTCACGAGGATCCAGCGAACGATCATCTCCAAAGACCTCACTAAATAATCCATCGGTAGTAGCGACGGGCGGTGTGTACAAAGGGCAGGGACGTATTCAACGCTGGCTGATGACCAGCACTTACTAGAAGTTCCGAGTTCATATGGACCATTGCAATCCATAATCCCTACTAAGTGAGTATTTGAGTGATTTCCCGTTCCTCTCGGAATAGGAGACACGCTGCTACCCACATTGTAGCACGCGTGTAGCCCAGAACATCTAAGGGCATCACGGACCTGTTATCGCTCGATCTCATTTTGCTAAACACAAATTGTCCTGCTAAGCAGCGTACCGTAAGTGCACTTGCGCACACGAACAGCGAAGGTGTCAGGTCATACTCCACCGAAAGGTCCTAACCCGTTCCAATCGGCATCGACGCATTAACGCTGACTGCGTTCTAGTTAGCATATGTGAGTCACGTTCGTTATCGGAATTAACCAGACAAATCAATCCACGAACTAAGAACGGCCATGCACCACTACCCTTAAATTTGAGAAAGAGCTATTAATCTGTCTCACCTCCATAAGTTCGGACCTGGTAAGTTTTCCCGTGTTGAGTCAAATTGAACCGCAAGCTCCATTTCATTGTGGTGCCCTTCCGTCAATTCCTTTAAGTTTCAACTTTGCAACCATACTTCCCCCGGAACCTGACTTTGGTTTCCCGGAAGCTACTGAGAGCACCTGGTTGTAGCGTCTCCCAATTGCTAGTTGGCATCGTTTACGGTTAGAACTAGGGCGGTATCTAATCGCCTTCGATCCTCTAACTTTCGTTCTTGATTAAAGAAAGCATCCTTGACAAATGCCTTCGCTTTAGTTAGTCTTACGACGGTCTACGAATTTCACCTCTCGCGCCGTAATACTAGTGTCCCCAACTACTTCTGTTAATCATTACCTCCGGTCTGAGTACAAACCAATGAAAGATTAGACCAAGGTCGTATTCCATTATTCCATGCAAGATTATTCTAGGGCGTTTGGGCACCCTGCTTTAAGCACTCTAATTTGTTCAAGGTAAACGTGAGCGGTCGAGCTCTATGTTACACTTGCACCCGTTGAAGGGCACACCATGACACAGACTTGGTGCCCTACCACACCATTGAGTCGCAACCAGATTCCGACTTGGCCCACCGACCACGGGTTGACCGGGTCGGCGGAGCCGGACTGTGTTGGACAAGTATCAACTTCGAACGTTTTAACCGCAACAATTTTAATATACGCTAGTGGAGCTGGAATTACCGCGGCTGCTGGCACCAGACTTGCCCTCCACTTGATCCTCGTAGAAGGATTTATGCTCTACTCATTCCAATTATGAAACATCATTAAAGAGTTTCATATTGTTATTTCTCGTCACTACCTCCCCGTCCCGGGATTGGGTAATTTACGCGCCTGCTGCCTTCCTTGGATGTGGTAGCCATTTCTCAGGCTCCCTCTCCGGAATCGAACCCTGATTCCCCGTTACCCGTTGCAACCATGGTAGTCCTCTATACTACCATCCATAGTTGATAGGGCAGATATTTGCGAGATCTGTCGTCGGTGCGAGACCATACGATCAGCATCATTATCCAGACTTCAACTCAATGACACGGAGAACCCGCGATTGGTTTGACTAATAAGTGCACCAGTTCCCGCGAGGGTCCTGGCATGTTGCATGTATTAGCTCTAGATTTTCCACAGTTATCCAAGTAACTAGGTTGATGATCTCGTAAATTATAGCTGTTATACTGAGCCTTATGCGGTTTCACATTAAATCTGTTTGTACTTAGACATGCATGGCTTAACCTTTGAGACGAGCGTATATTACTGGTAGGATCAACCAGAATTCCGACTTTGCGTTCGAATGTTCATTGTCCCATTGCACCCGGAGGAGCAAACACCACGTTCTATATGTTGTCAAGTCCGGTAGCACACGGGAGGCGAGCCCCCGTGCGAACCTCATTGCCCTCGTATCACACACACACCCGATGCACCGGACAGGCACTTGAGCGGCATTCGACTCCGCTAAGCGCTCGTGCGCCCGATTGTGCATGCGCTGACGGGGCCTTCATACCCCTACCACAGCGACCTTATGCCAAACTTCCATGAATACTTAGGTGAGCTGACAAGGGCCTTCATTTCCCTACCATCAACTAAAGGACACGCTAGGCGCGTCCGATCATTGCAACTGCGGGGCTTTCATACCCCAATCACCACAGTACGCAATTCACCAGAGTTTAATCACAACCCCCCCGGACATGGCACACTATTAACTTGCAACAAAACTTAGTGTGTGCCGGGCACATCGGTTCCACAAAATCATTCCCGATGTACCCCAATTGGGGTTGTGAACGCATCCATGGTCCTCTGACACACCCAACCAAGCGTGGATACTACATACCTCAAACACCCAGTACACTAACAGACAAATCAATATATGGTTGCTTTCCCCCAGACATTTGCCAATCACTTGGCACCCGGACGGGAACTCGCTCCTGATTGCGCCAATGCCACCCATTTGCCAAGAGCGAGTTCTGTATGTAGATTTCATTTGGAAAGACAACCGTGTACTGGATATTCTATCCGACGATTACAGATGACGAGTACGAGACTCGACTACACTCACGGATAATACATTTTGGGTCGAGATTGCTTTCGGGGTTTTCGATTGGTCTTGCGCTTGTAAACGTATAACTTTGACTTGTGGTAACCTCGGTATGTTAGTCGATCACGTGGATGTGAACTGGTACGGGTGAGCAATCTGTTCACTTGCACTCTGGGTAGGAATAGGTGAGCGCTATAGGTTAAGATCATTGTATGGTTCCATCGTGATGACTTTCGCTAGATAGTAGGATGTTTGGATAGTTATAACGTTTTTGGCCATTTGTTCATAGTGTTCGGTTCATTGAGGAATTCGATTGGTCTTTGCTTCACACACGTGGTCGATCACTTGGATGTGAACTAGGGTGAGATTAAGGTGTTCACTAGTGCTCTCTTTGGGTTTGGATCAGTACTGAGCACTTGATTGGTTTCGCATAATATGTATCCATAGTGATGACTCTTTCCAGCTTAAGATTTCGTTACCGGTTTCGAATCCTCCCCACGTTCGCTTTTACTTGGTTAGGTTTTCGAGTGTAGATTTGAAAGCAATCTCATGTATGTATCCCATCTGATATAAGCCACTGACAGTTCATGTCACCTCGTTCAACTCTCGCTGGGTCACAGAAGTATGTTACTGCGCCCATTATCCCTACTCGGATAGGTTCGGTTCGTTCGTTTTATACTACGGTGAGTAAACTCAATTTGTGCATCGCATAGCCATGGAAAGCAAGCTTTCGCGGGCCTCTTCGACTGTTTTGATACGAGCTGTGCCCGTGATGCTTGTCATCCCAGGATACTAGACCCCTTTGGACGACCGCATGACCATCAGAAAGTAAATTCCACGTTCGATTTGGGGTGTGAACCCCGAACATAAAGTCTTTGTGTAGAACCACGAGGGCTCTATAGTACCGATTCTCTCGGTACGCTTGGTCCGTGTTCCTTTATGTTCGTACTCTTGTGTGAATAAATCACGTTCGTTTCAGGATATTTGCTACTGTCACCGTTTGAGTACTATGGGGTTTGAACCCCAAACATAAAGTCTTAATGTAGAACCACGAGGGCTCTATAGTACCGATTCTCTCGGTACGCTTGGTCCGTGTTCCTTTATGTTTGTACTCTTGTCTGTATAAAATTCATGTTCGTTTTGGGATATTTGCTACTTTCACCAGGGCTTTATTTGAACCGATTCTCTCGGTACGCTTGGTCCGTGTTTCTTGTCATAATGTATGACCCATCAGGGTCCCGTTCTTCATACAAGTCTGCCTTGCTATTGTGGTAACTTTTTAGTGTAGTTCTGACATCCCCATTTTGGGACTTAGCCGATTTTTCATATATTTCCATATGACCCATAGGGTCCCTTTCTTCATACAAGCTTGCCTAGGGCGATCGGTCAAAACTTGTCTTACTATTCGATTGGTCTTCGCACTTTCACCCTAGGCAGTTTGCCTAGGTGTAGCTTCTTGAGGGAGTCAAAACCCGAAATAAGGGGATTGCGGATTTCAATTTTCCTCCCCTGTCTACACTACACTAACCCGCTTTTTCCGGGTCCTCACCGCCATACAACTTTGCCTAGGTCACTTGTACTCTTGACTTAGGCCATCTGACTTGGTCCGTGTTTCTTCCTAGGGTGTACCTAGGTAACTTGCCTTGCTTGATGTGGTAACTTTTTAGTGTAGTTATGACATCCCAATTTTGGGACTTAGCCGATTTTTCATATATTTCCATATGACCCATAGGGTCCCTTTCTTCATACAAGCTTGCCTAGGGCGATCGGTCAAAACTTGTCTTACTATTCGATTGGTCTTCGCACTTTCACCCTAGGCAGTTTGCCTAGGTCTTGCTTCTTGAGGGAGTCAAAACCCGAAATAAGGGGATTGCGGATTTCAATTTTCCTCCCCTGTCTACACTACACTAACCCGCTTTTTCCGGGTCCTCACCGCCATACAACTTTGCCTAGGTCACTTCTACTCTTGGCTTAGGCCATCTGACATGGTCCGTGTTTCTTCCTAGGGTGCACCTAGGTAATTTGCCTTGCTTGATGTGGTAACTTTTTAGTGTAGTTATGACATCCCAATTTTGGGACTTAGCCGATTTTTCATATATTTCCATATGACCCATAGGGTCCCTTTCTTCATACAAGCTTGCCTAGGGCGATCGGTCAAAACTTGTCTTACTATTCGATTGGTCTTCGCACTTTCACCCTAGGCAGTTTGCCTAGGTCTTGCTTCTTGAGGGAGTCAAAACCCGAAATAAGGGGATTGCGGATTTCAATTTTCCTCCCCTGTCTACACTACACTAACCCGCTTTTTCCGGGTCCTCACCGCCATACAACTTTGCCTAGGTCACTTGTACTCTTGACTTAGGCCATCTGACTTGGTCCGTGTTTCTTCCTAGGGTGTACCTAGGTAACTTGCCTTGCTTGATGTGGTAACTTTTTAGTGTAGTTATGACATCCCAATTTTGGGACTTAGCCGATTTTTCATATATTTCCATATGACCCATAGGGTCCCTTTCTTCATACAAGCTTGCCTAGGGCGATCGGTCAAAACTTGTCTTACTATTCGATTGGTCTTCGCACTTTCACCCTAGGCAGTTTGCCTAGGTCTTGCTTCTTGAGGGAGTCAAAACCCAAAATAAGGGGATTGCGGATTTCAATTTTCCTCCCCTGTCTACAATACACTAACCCGCTTTTTCCGGGTCCTCACCACCATACAACTTTGCCTAGGTCACTTGTACTCTTGACTTAGGCCATCTGACTTGGTCCGTGTTTCTTCCTAGGGTGCACCTAGGTAACTTGCCTTGCTTGATGTGGTAACTTTTTAGTGTAGTTATGACATCCCAATTTTGGGACTTAGCCGATTTTTCATACATTTCCATATGACCCATAGGGTCCCATTCTTCATACAAGCTTGCCTAGGGCAATCGGTCAAAACTTGTCTTACTATTCGATTGGTCTTCGCACTTGCACCCTAGGCACTTTGCCTAGGTCAAGCTTCTTGAAGGGGCCAAAACCCAAAATAAAGGTCTTGAGGATTTCAATTTTCCACCCCTGTCTACACTACACTAACCCGATTTTTCCGGGTCCTCACCGCCATACAACTTTGCCTAGGTACCTTGTACGTGTGACTTAGGCCATCTGACTTGGTCCGTGTTTCTTGCTAGGGTTCACCTAGGTAGTTTACCTTGCTTGATGTGGTAACTTTTTAGTGTAGTTATGACATCCCAATTTTGGGACTTAGCCGATTTTTCGCATATTTCCATTTTACCCATCAGGGTCCTTTCCTTCATATAACTTTGCCTTGCTTGATGTGGTAACTTTTTAGTGTAGTTATGACATCCCAATTTTGGGACTTAGCCGATTTTTCATATATTTCTATATGACCCATCAGGGTCCTTTCCTTCATATAAGTTTGCCTTGCTTGATGTGGTAACATTTGAGTGTAGTTATGACATCCCAATTTTGGGACTTAGCCGATTTTTCATATATTTCCATTTGACCCATCAGGGTCCTTTCCTTCATATAAGTTTGCCTTGCTTGATGTGGTAACTTTTTAGTGTAGTTATGACATCCCAATTTTGGGACTTAGCCGATTTTTCATATATTTCCATTTGACCCATCAGGGTCCTTTCCTTCATATAAGTTTGCCTTGCTTGATGTGGTAACTTTTTAGTGTAGTTATGACATCCCAATTTTGGGACTTAGCCGATTTTTCATATATTTCCATTTGACCCATCAGGGTCCTTTCCTTCATGTAAGTTTGCCTTGCTTGATGTGGTAACTTTTTAGTGTAGTTATGACATCCCAATTTTGGGACTTAGCCGATTTTTCATATATTTCCATTTGACCCATCAGGGTCCTTTCCTTCATGTAAGTTTGCCTTGCTTGATGTGGTAACTTTTTAGTGTAGTTATGACATCCCAATTTTGGGACTTAGCCGATTTTTCGATCAATACCATATGACCCATCAGGGTCTTTTCCTTCATACAAGCTTGCCTACGGTCATCGGTCAAAACTTGTCTTACTATTCGATTGGTCTTTCACTTTTCACCCTAGGCATTTTGCCTATGTATTGCTTCTTGAATAGGTCGAAACCCAAAATAAAGGTCTTGAGGATTTGGAATTTCCTCCCCTGTCTACACTACACTAACCATATTTTTCCAGGTCTTCACCGCCATACAACTTTGCCTAGGTCACTTGTACTCTTGACTTAGGCCATCTGACTTGGTCCGTGTTTCTTGCTAGGGTTCACCTAGGTAGTTTGCCTTGCTTGGTGTGGTAACATTTGAGTGTAGTTATGACATCCCAATTTTGGGACTTAGCCGATTTTTCGATCAATACCATATGACCGATCAGGGTCTTTTCCTTCATACAAGCTTGCCTACGGTCATCGGTCAAAACTTGTCTTACTATTCGATTGGTCTTTCACTTTTCACCCTAGGCATTTTGCCTATGTATTGCTTCTTGAATAGGTCAAAACCCGAAATAAGGGGATTGCGGATTTCAATTTTCCTCCCCTGTCTACACTACACTAACCCGATTTTTCCGGGTCCTCACCGCCATACAACTTTGCCTAGGTCACTTGTACTCGAGACTTAGGCCATCTCGCTTGGTCCGTGTTTCTTGCTAGGGTGCACCTAGGTAATTTGCCTTGCTTGATGTAGTAACATTTGAGTGTAGTTATGACATCCCAATTTTGGGACTTAGCCGATTTTTCGTAAAATACCATATGACCCATCAGGGTCCTTTCCTTCATATAAGTTTGCCTTGCTTGATGTGGTAACTTTTTAGTGTAGTTCAGACATCCCAATTTTGGGACTTAGCCGATTTTTCATGTATTTCCATATGACCCATAGGGTCCCTTTCTTCATACAAGCTTGCCTAGGGCGATCGGTCAAAACTTGTCTTACTATTCGATTGGTCTTCGCACTTTCACCCTAGGCAGTTTGCCTAGGTGTAGCTTCTTGAGGAGGTCAAAACCCAAAATAAGGAGGTTCAGCCGACCCAAAAACCTCCCCTGTCTAAACTACACTAACCAGATTTTTCAGGGTCCTCACCGTCATACAACTTTGCCTAGGTCACTTGCACTCTTGACTTAGGCCATCTGACTTGGTCCGTGTTTCTTGCTAGGGTTCACCTAGGTAGTTTGCCTTGCTTGATGTGGTAACTTTTTAGTGTAGTTCTGACATCCCAATTTTGGGACTTAGCCGATTTTTCATGTATTTCCATATGACCCATAGGGTCCCTTTCTTCATACAAGCTTGCCTAGGGCGATCGGTCAAAACTTGTCTTACTATTCGATTGGTCTTCGCACTTTCACCCTAGGCAGTTTGCCTAGGTGTAGCTTCTTGAGGAGGTCAAAACCCAAAATAAGGAGGTTCAGCCGACCCAAAAACCTCCCCTGTCTAAACTACACTAACCAGATTTTTCAGGGTCCTCACCGTCATACAACTTTGCCTAGGTCACTTGCACTCTTGACTTAGGCCATCTGACTTGGTCCGTGTTTCTTGCTAGGGTTCACCTAGGTAGTTTGCCTTGCTTGATGTGGTAACTTTTTAGTGTAGTTCTGACATCCCAATTTTGGGACTTAGCCGATTTTTCATGTATTTCCATATGACCCTTAGGGTCCCTTTCTTCATACATGCTTGCCTAGGGCGATCGGTCAAAACTTGTCTTACTATTCGATTGGTCTTCGCACTTTCACCCTAGGCAGTTTGCCTAGGTGTAGCTTCTTGATGAGGCCAAAACCCAAAATAAGGGGGTTCGGCCGACCCAAAAACCTACCCTGTCTAAACTACACTAACCAGATTTTTCAGGGTCCTCAGCGCCATACAACTTTGCCTAGGTCACTTGTTCTATTGACTTAGGCCATCTGACTTGGTCCGTGTTTCTTCCTAGGGTTCACCTAGGTACTTTGCCTTTCTTGGTGTGGTAACTTTTTAGTGTAGTTCTGACATCCTCATTTTGGGACTTAGCCGATTTTTCGTAAAATACCATATGACCCATATGGGTCCTTTCCTTCATATAAGTTTGCCTTGCTTGGTATGGTAACATTTGAGTGTAGTTCTGACATCATCATTTTGGGACTTAGCCGATTTTTCGTAAAATACCATATGACCCATATGGGTCCTTTGCTTCATATAAGTTTGCCTTGCTTGGTGTGGTAACATTTGAGTGTAGTTCTGACATCCCCATTTTGGGACTTAGCCGATTTTTCAATCAATACCATATGACCCATCAGGGTCCTTTGCTTCATATAAGTTTGCCTTGCTTGGTGTGGTAACATTTGAGTGTAGTTCTGACATCCCCATTTTGGGACTTAGCCGATTTTTCGTAAAATACCATATGACCCATCAGGGTCCTTGCCTTCATATAAGTTTGCCTTGCTTGGTGTGGTAACATTTGAGTGTAGTTCTGACATCCCCATTTTGGGACTTAGCCGATTTTTCAATCAATACCATATGACCCATCAGGGTCCTTTGCTTCATATAAGTTTGCCTTGCTTGGTGTGGTAACATTTGAGTGTAGTTCTGACATCCCCATTTTGGGACTTAGCCGATTTTTCGTAAAGTACCATATGACCCATCAGGGTCCTTTGCTTCATATAAGTTTGCCTTGCTTGGTGTGGTAACATTTGAGTGTAGTTCTGACATCCCCATTTTGGGACTTAGCCGATTTTTCGTAAAATACCATATGACCCATCAGGGTCCTTGCCTTCATATAAGTTTGCCTTGCTTGGTGTGGTAACATTTAAGTGTAGTTCTGACATCCCCATTTTGGGACTTAGCCGATTTTTCGTAAAATACCATATGACCCATCAGGGTCCTTGCCTTCATATAAGTTTGCCTTGCTTGGTGTGGTAACATTTGAGTGTAGTTCTGACATCCCCATTTTGGGACTTAGCCGATTTTTCGATCAATACCATATGACCCATCAGGGTCCTTTGCTTCATATAAGTTTGCCTTGCTTGGTGTGGTAACATTTGAGTGTACTTCTGACATCCCCATTTTGGGACTTAGCCGATTTTTCGATCAATACCATATGACCCATCAGGGTCCTTTGCTTCATATAAGTTTGCCTTGCTTGGTGTGGTAACATTTGAGTGTAGTTCTGACATCCCCATTTTGGGACTTAGCCGATTTTTCGTAAAATACCATATGACCCATCAGGGTCCTTGCCTTCATATAAGTTTGCCTTGCTTGGTGTGGTAACATTTGAGTGTAGTTCTGACATCCCCATTTTGGGACTTAGCCGATTTTTCGATCAATACCATATGACCCATCAGGGTCCTTTGCTTCATATAAGTTTGCCTTGCTTGGTGTGGTAACATTTGAGTGTAGTTCTGACATCATCATTTTGGGACTTAGCCGATTTTTCGTAAAATACCATATGACCCATCAGGGTCCTTTGCTTCATATAAGTTTGCCTTGCTTGGTGTGGTAACATTTGAGTGTAGTTCTGACATCCCCATTTTGGGACTTAGCCGATTTTTCGATCAATACCATATGACTTATCAGGGTCCTTTGCTTCATATAAGTTTGCCTTGCTTGGTGTGGTAACACATGAGTGTAGTTCTGACATCCCCATTTTGGGACTTAGCCGATTTTTCGTAAAGTACCATATGACCCATCAGGGTCCTTTGCTTCGTATAAGTTTGCCTTGCTTGGTGTGGTAACATTTGAGTGTAGTTCTGACATCCCCATTTTGGGACTTAGCCGATTTTTCGTAAAATACCGTTTGACCCATCAGGGTCCTTTGCTTCATATAAGTTTGCCTTGCTTGGTGTGGTAACACATGAGTGTAGTTCTGACATCCCCATTTTGGGACTTAGCCGATTTTTCGACCAATACCATATGACCCATCAGGGTCCTTTGCTTCATATAAGTTTGCCTTGCTTGGTGTGGTAACATTTGAGTGTAGTTCTGACATCCCCATTTTGGGACTTAGCCGATTTTTCGATCCATCCTATATGACCCATCAGGGTCCTTTTTCTTCATATAAGTTTCCCAAGACTTAGTGCTTTTTACCTTTGGACACCAATATCACCCTTACCGGTTTCTTTGATCTTCTCACTTTGTATTGACCAAATGTAGGTCTTGCCATGCCAAACATATAATTGTTCTACACCAAGTCTCTATCTCGTACCGCCAGCTCGGTACATTCGATCAACCTGCCCTTAAGGCACCCGGGACTTAGCCATTTTTTCACATTTTTCATGATTTTGAGGCAACTTTTCTCGACTTTGTCACCTTATATCACCAAGATCCTTTCCCTTTAGCGCTTCACTCTGTTCGTATGATATTTAGCGCTGACTATCACCTTTCTATCGCTGACCTCAACTTCTTATTCGGTGCCATAGAGCCAGAGATATTTGGTGTATGCTGTTATAAGGGAAGTTTGTCACTTTTTCAAAGGCCCACTTTGGGACGCCCATATCTCACCTTCACGTATCTTCGATCTTCTTGTCGTCTATGGACGAAACTTAGGTCTTGTATTGGCCAACTTATAAATGTTCTACGGCCAAGCCGTATCTCTTACCGCCAGCCCGGTATTCATGGACTTAGTCGGATTTTCGCCTCTCGTGGTAACAATTTCTGACTTTGACTCACAATAACACCCGAACGGTCACATGCTAGCGCTTTGCTTGGTAGGAATTATAGTTTCCGCCTGGTCTTGGTGAACAAACACTTGTTGTACACTCTCCGGATGTACTTCGGGTGTCACCTGTTGTCCGAGACCACTTGCATGGTTAGCAAGCGTTGTGGTCTAATGGCCCTACCGGGCAAACACTTTATGTTCGCGAGGACTTGGAGTGCTGGTAGTGGTTGGCGGACCCAACACTCTGGGTACCTCCGGGTACTTGGGGTTGGTTGAGAACTTGGTGAAGATACCCCTGTCACCTTGTTCGAGGCCACTTGCATGGTCGCAAGCGTTGTGATACAATGGCCCTACCGGGCAAACACTTTGGGTTCGCAAGGACTTGGAGTGCCGGGACGGGTTTGCGGATCCAACACTCTGGGTACCTCCGGGTACTTGGGGTTGGTTGAGGACTTGGTGAGCAAACACTTGATATACGTTCTTCGGATGTACTTCGGGTGTCACCTGTTGTCCGAGGCCACTTGCATGGTCAACGGTTGAGGTGGTGATGGCGGGTCGGTGCTGTAGGGTGCCGGCCTGTTGGCTGCCTTGGCCGGGTTGGTTGGTTAACACTTGATTGGGCTTGCACCCGAGGGTAATGGCACTTGAAGGTGGGTACTGGCCGGCTGACCTGGTGTGATGGTTGGTTGGTGAACACTTGGCGGTACTTGCACTTGGCTGTGCTTGGACTTGAAGGTGGGATCCGGCTGGCCTAGGCCATTGGTGGTTGGTTGGTGGGTTAGCCCTTAGTTGGGCTGGCTGGCTGGCTGGCCATCGGTGGTGTGGTGTGGTGTGGTGTGTGGAGTCGAGCATCGCGCGCCGTTGCCTTCTTCGGAGTGTTGTGGGTACGCAAGTGCTTGCAGTGCAAAGAGGTTGGTGATGGAGTGACATTGCCTTCACCATGGAGTTGCGGGTACTTAGGTACTTGCAAGGAGATGGTGGTATGGTGGTGTTGCGTGTGTGGTGTTCGATTAGAAAGATATAATTTCTAAGTCCGGATTAGTGCTGTCAGTGGGGCCGCCGCTAACAGGTCCTGCACGGCCACCGTGGGGCTTGACTTGGCGCTATTCCGGACTTGGGGCGATCACGATGTCCCCGTGCGGGACTTAGAAGATGGAAGAACACAAGTACCCTTATCCCATGACTTGTGAGCGATTGGCATACGTTACCACATTAAGAGAAAAATTGGCTAAGTCCCGGATCCATATTATATGAAGAGAAAAATCGGCTAAGTCCCGGATCCATATTATATGAAGAGAAAAATTGGCTAAGTCCCGGATCCATATTATATGAAGAGAAATATCGGCTAAGTCCAGGATCCATATATAATAACCTAATAATCGGCTAAGTCCCGGATCCATATTATATGAAGAGAAAAATCGGCTAAGTCCAGGATCCATATATAATAACCTGATAATCGGCTAAGTCCAGGATCCATATATAATAACCTAATAACAGGCTAAGTCCAGGATCCATATTATATGAAGAGAAAAATCGGCTAAGTCCGAGATTGGGTCTGTCAGACATACACTTTCAAGATACCACACAAGCAAGCAAGATGGCCTAGTGATGGAACCATATAATATGAAGAGAAAAATCGGCTAAGTCCGAGATTGGGTCTGTCGGAAATACACTATCAAGTTACCACACAAGCAAGCAAGATGGCCTAATGATGGATCCATATGATATGAAGAGAAAAATCGGCTAAGTCCAGGATCCATATAATATGAAGAGAAAAATCGGCTAAGTCCCAGATTGGGTCTGTCAGAAATACACTTCCAAGTTACCACACAAGCAAGCAAGATGGCCTAGTGATGGATCCATATGATATGAAGAGAAAAATCGGCTAAGTCCCAGATTGGGTCTGTCAGACATACACTATCAAGTTACCACACAAGCAAGCAAGATGGCCTAGTGATGGATCCATATGATATGAAGAGAAAAATCGGCTAAGTCCCAGATTGGGTCTGTCAGAAATACACTTCCAAGTTATCACATGAGCAAGCAAGATGGCCTAGTGATGGATCCATATAATATGCAGAGAAAAATCGGCTAAGTCCCAGATTGGGTCTGTCAGAAATACACTTCCAAGTTACCACATGAGCAAGCAAGTTACCACATGAAGAGAAAGCCGGCAAAGTCTGGGAATGTTACCACATGAACTGGAAAATGGGCAAAAACCTACCTTCACAGGGAACGTGAATAAGTAAGGCTGTAGACATCGGATCGACAAGCCAAAGACTGATATGGAAAGGAAATGAGTAGTACTAGCTTTCCTGAGAGTTGCAGAGCTTAGACTGCATATGAACGAAAGTTATTAAGCGTCAAAGTCAGAGAAGTTACCCAAAGGAACACAAGTTCCAACTTAGAGCATGTATACCGCCTAGACGGTAAGAGGTACGGCCAGGCTGAGGAATAAGGAAATGTTGGCCAACATGTTCCCTAACTATCCCCCGAAGACCGCAAAGCAATCCAACATCAACCAAGAAAGTTATAGCCCGATCAAGGAAACACCTACTTTGCACCGATATTGCACCAAATACATGTACCAAGCACCTTCGGTTGCATACCTGCAGGGGTTTACCATAGTAGGCCATGGAAGACCGATATACCGAACATAATCACTTTCTATCTCCTCGGGTGTTTGAGATAGCGCTTTGCGGTACAAGAACGAAAGTTAGACTTTATCTTGGTGCATCTTTTTGCCCAAGATCACAAGACCCTATCTACCAAGGCAAGAAAGTTGTGTGGGGACAAAATGTCCAAAAGTGCCCAAAGTGGCACACTTGAACCATATATTCGAGAAAAACACAAGTGTGGGCCCGAGCTAGCAAGTTGAAATGTTCTGACCGTCAGTAGCCCTAGTTGAGGTGCACTTATCATTATATGAGGCCAACGTGCCAGCTAGTCTCTAAAGGGGCGATATGGGTGTTCCAAGGTTTGTACCCAATTGAGGAAAAAACAGGGTAAGGTACGGTGTACCGCGAATAACTCGGGCTATAGATGTCCGATCGATGAGTTTGGCATATGTATGGAAAGGTCTCGACGAGACCTAACTACCCTGAAAGTATGAAGGCAAAGACTTGAATGACCGGGAAGTTATTAAGTGCACAAGTGGTAAAGTTGCACCAAAGTCCATGTTACCCGAAGTGGTACATGAACACCCAATATTCGACCAAAACACAAGTTTAGAGACGAGCTAGCGAGCTACATTGTTCAGACCGTCAGTAGCCCGCATCAAGACACGCATTTCATTATATTGAGCCTAGCCGCTAGCTCGACTCGAAGTCGGTCATATGGTTGGTTGATGGTTTGGACCGACCACGTGGTGTACCAAGGTGATGTACCTTTCATGAATTAAAACTCTGGCTGTATGGCACTGAGCGACAAGCTAAGGTGTGATTTGGAATAGTCTTGAGTGGGACTATTTAGGAAAAATGCGAACAAAAAATCACAAAGTCCTTGGGCGAAGCTATTAGCGAAACATAGAGCAAATTGGTACCAAAAACTATGGAAATGGGACTTGAGTCAAAAATAACCGCAAGTTGGAGAAGAGATAGCAAGCTTGCGTAGAACAATTATATTTGGTGCATGGTATCACCAACAAAAAAGTATATGGGGCCAAGGTGCTGGCTGGCCTCCAAAGTGGAGATATGGGCGATCCAAAGTTTGTACCCAAGTACGAACAAGTATGGAAAAAACAGGGTAAGGTACCAAGTACCATTAATAACTTCGGCTGTAGATGGCCGAGCGAGGCAAACGGCTCACCGTTGGAAAGGTCTTGGGGAGACCTATCTACCCTGAAAGTTTCATGAGGCTGAGTTGAAAGACCACGGAGATATTAGGTGATGATGGTCCAATTCGGGGACCAAGTCGCAGGAAATGGCGCTTGACCAAAATCACCCTTGGAAGGTGAATACCGGCTTACCGGTAAGAGATAGCGACTTGGCGTAGAATATTCATAAGTTGGGCGTGTAGAGACGCAACTTTTATTATATGGGGCCAACCCGGTCAGGGTGCTCCAAGTCGGTCGTTTGGTTGGTTTATGGTTTGGGCCGACCACGTGGTGTGCCAAGTTGAGGTACCTTTCATGAATTATAACTTGGTCAGTTTGCCACCGAGCGACAAGCTGCGGTGTGTTTTGGAATGGTCTTGAGTGGGACTATCAAGGAAAAATACCAATCGAAAATCAGCGTGTCCATGGCCGAAGCTATTAGTGAAACATATAGCAAAATGGGTCCAAAAACGAATGAAATGGGAATTGGACCAAGAATAACGGCAAGTTGGAGAAGAGATAGCAAGTTGGCGTAGAACAATTATATTTGGTGCATGGCATGACCAACAAAAAAGTATATGGGGCCAAGGTGCTAGCTGGCCTACAAAGTGGAGATATGGGCGATCCAAAGTTTGTACCCAAGTACGAACAAGTATGGAAAAAACAGGGTAAGGTACCAAGTACCATTAATAACTTCGGCTGTAGATGGCCGAGCGAGGCAAACGGCTCACCGTTGGAAAGGTCTTGGGGAGACCTATCTACCCTGAAAGTTTTATGAGGCTGAGTTGAAAGACCACGGAGATATTAGGTGATGATGGTCCAATTCGGGGACCAAGTCGCAGGAAATGGCACTTGACCAAAATCACCCTTGGAAGGTGAATACCGGCTTACCGGTAAGAGATAGCGACTTGGCGTAGAATATTCATAAGTTGGGCGTGTAGAGACGCAACTTTCATTATATGGGGGCAACCCGGTCAGGGTGCTCCAAGTCGGTCGTTTGGTCGGTATATGGTTTGGGCCGACCACATGGTGTACCAAGTTGAGGTATCTTTCATGAATTATAACTCGGTCAGTTTGCCACCGAGCGACAAGTTGCGGTGTGTTTTGGAATGGTCTTGAGTGGGACTATCAAGCAAAAATACAAACAGAATATCAGCTTGTCCATGGCCGAAGCTATTAGTGAAACATATAGCAAAATGGGTCCGAAAACGAATGAAATGGGACTTGGACCAAGAATAACGGCAAGTTAGAGAAGAGATAGCAAGTTGGCGTAGAACAATTATATTTAGTGCATGGTATGACCAAGAAAAAAGTATATGGGGCAAAGGTGCTGGCTGGCCTCCAAAGTGGAGATATGGGCGATACAAAGTTTGTACCCAAGTATGGCAAAAACTGGTAGAGGTACCTTTCATGAATTACTGCTCAGGCTGTATGGCACTTAGCGGGACGCTTGGCTCTGGTATGGAATAGTCTTGAGTGGCTCTATCAAGGAAAAATACGAACAAAAAATCACCATGTCCACGGACGAAGGTATTAGCGAAACTTAGAGCGAAATTGCGACCAAGTCGCTGGAAATGGCCCTTGGACCAAGTATACCGTCAAGGCGGTACGAGATAGCGAGTTGACGTAGAACATTCATAAGTTTGCCTACAAGAGACAAAAGTTTAGTTATATGGGGCCAACCCGCTCAGGGTTGTCCAAGTCGGTCATATGGCTGATCGAAATTTTCGACCAAGTACTGAGAAAACAGGGTAAGGTACCGTGTACCTCGAATAACTTCGGCTGTAGATGTCCGAGCGAGGCAAACGGCATAGCGTTGGAAAGGTCTTGAGGTGCTCTAGGCACCCTGAAAGTATGAGAAAGCTATCTGGAAAACTTGTGGAGATATTAGAGAAACATAGGGCCCAAAAGATACCAAGTCGCAGGAAATGGGCCCTCCATGAACACCCTAAAATCCCAATTACGGCTAAGTTGCAGGCCAGCTAGCGAAGTGAAATGTTCTAGGCATAACTAGAACACGTTAAGGCGCAACTTTTTGAATAAGAACTTTTTTCGATATCTGGTCCCCAAAGGGGGGATATGGGCGATCCAAGGATTTTTCCAAGTTTCGGTACTTTTTACGGTATCGCTCATAGCTCCGGCTGTAAGCAAGCAAATGACAATCTAAGACATGATTTGGAAAGGTATTGAGTAGTACTAACTTACGTTAGAACACAGCGAAGCGCTATCGGTTCATGGCAAGGCCGATATAAACAGTCAAAGATGAAAAATGTTGATAAAATGAACAAAAATTACCTTGGTACGCGAATAGCGGCCAGGGATGAAGAGGTACGAAGTTGGTGTAGAACAATTATAATTAGGGCTTGGTACGCTCTAAAAGTTTGCCGAAGACCGCAAAGCGCTCAGACCCATAGAAAGTGGCCATTTGGGCCGAACAGTGCATGCAAAGAGGTGAAAATGCAAAAATTGCACTTTGGGGGGCGATTTGCGGGGGGAAGGAGGGGTCGGAGGGCAAAATGTCCCTTGACCAAAAAGTTTTATCTCGTCGAGATCTACAACATTGCCGAAGACCGCAAAGCGCTAGCTCGCAATCGAAAAATCGAGAATTTGAAAATTTTCTAAGTCTTGGGCTCCCTAAGGAAAAGTTTCAAAAATCACGTTTGTCCCCTATTTTGAAGGGGAAGGAGTCGGTTCCGGGGCATGGTGTCTTCGGCAAAAAGTCTTATCTTTTTGCGTACTTTCGACTAGTACAATAAAAATTTTTGACCCAAAATTTGTTCGGCGGACCCCTAGGTCGAAAAACCCGAAAAAAGTCGAAAAAAGTCGAAAATGTCGAAAAATGAGAAAACCTCATATTCGGACTCTACACGAGCCCCAGATATTGAAAAGTGAAATCCGCGGTCGATTTGGAACAAAAAATTTACCTAGGCAAAGTTGTATGGAGGTAGGGACCCCTGAGAAAAAAGTTTGGTCCCGAGGCTCCTTGGACCACCAAGTCCCTAGGTCGGACCAAAATCGGAAAAAATCCGACCAAAGTCGAAAGTGTCGAAAATTTTAAAAAACCCCTTTTGGGGCCCTATGGCCTCCCTAGATAATGAAAAGTGAGGTCCGCGGCCGATCCGGAAGAAAAACTTGACCTAGGGAAACTTGTATGACGGTGGGGACCCAAAAAAATTTCGATGAGTGTAGTTTAGACAGGCCGGAAAATGTATCGGTGGTCCGTATCAAGGGACGTCTTTTAGTTCCATGGGGTGGTGGTCGTCGAACAAAGTCGCCTAGGTCGACCACCAGAAAGACCAGTCGTGTTGTAATGGATGTTTTGACCACTTTACTAGGGAAACCTAGTAGGTCGAAGCAAATTTGGGGTTCGAGATGAGTTGGTGAAAGTTGGTCCAACCTAGGTGTGCTTGGTGGAGGTTGACCATGAAAGTAGAGCATGATGGGAATGACCATAACTTTGGTTCTAGATGTCGGATCGGTACACTTTCGGCAGTTTTGGAAAGGTGAAGGCCTGCTCTAGCTATGTTTCCTACCAAGCTGAGCGCCTACTAGTGACCCGGAGGAGGTATTAAGGGTCAAAGGCAAAAAGGGGTACCCTAAGTGCGTGTGACCAAGAAAATGGGAAAAACGGTATCGCCTATAGCTCAGGCTGTATGGCTCGGATCGGAAAGCTTGGATATGCGTTGGAAAGGTCTTGACGAGCGCTAGCTATGTGTCCTACCAAGCGAAGCGCTAGGTGTTGAGCAAGTCGGTCATATTAGAGGGCAAAGGTGAAAAATGGTGGTTTAGAGGCGAAAATTCACCTTATGATCGAAAATAGCGGGCGAACGATAAGAGCTACGAACACGGCGTAGCACAATCATAAGTACGTTACCACAAGACCTAACTTTGGCCAATATAGAGCGAGAAGATCGGAGGTACCCATCAGGGTGATATGGCTGGTTCAAAGTTGGACCAAAACGAGACTTGAGAAATGGATTGAAACACGGTATCGCGAATAACTCAGGCTGTATGGAACGGATCGACAAGCTTAGATCAGTGTTGGAAAGGTCGAACCGAGCGCTAACTATAATCCCAAACAACCGAAGCGCTAAGTGTTGAGCAAAACTGAGTTATTAAGCGACAAAGTGGAAAAATAATACCAAAATTTCCAAAAATCACACAAGACCAAGAATACCGAGCAAGCGGTAAGAGATAGCGGGTTGACGTAGAATACTTATAAGTTTGCCTCTACGAGACCTAAAAGTCGGCCATAGAAAGCGAGAAGATCGGACCACTCTGGAAGGGTGATACGAGTGGTCAAAAATTGGCAAAAATGAAACATGGCTAAAATGGATTTGACTTGTGCACCGTATAGCTCCGGCTGTATGGCATGGATTGTTAAGCTAGGATATGTTTTGGAAAGGTAACACCCAGCGCTAGATACGACTAGAAGAAAGCAAAGCGCTAACTAGCATGATTTGGAAGTTATTAAGTGTCAAAGTCGAAAAATGTTACCAAAATTGAAACTCGAGTACATTGGGCCAAAAAGTACAAGTTGTGAAATTTGGACTTACGAGTAAAATACCGAGCAGGCGGTAAGAGATAGAGACTTGGTGTAGAACAATTATATGTTGGGCATGTTATAACCTATATTTGGCCCGAACATAGTGACGAGATCGGTGGTACCCAAAAGGGTGGTACAGGTGTTAGATGGTTTTCCCAGAGCATAAGCTCCACATGATATGGAAAACGGGAAACATCATAACTTCGGCTGTATGGCATGGAATGGAACGAACAAGGTATCGATGGAAAGAGAAAAGGTAGCGCTAACTATAATTCCTACCAAGCAAAGCGCTAGCATGTGACCGTTCGGGTGTTATTGTGAGTCAAAGTCAGAAATTGTTACCACGAGAGGCGAAAATCCGACTAAGTCCATGAATACCGGGCTGGCGGTAAGAGATACGGCTTGGCCGTAGAACATTTATAAGTTGGCCAATACAAGACCTAAGTTTCGTCCATAGACGACAAGAAGATCGAAGATACGTGAAGGTGAGATATGGGCGTCCCAAAGTGGGCCTTTGAAAAAGTGACAAACTTCCCTTATAACAGCATACACCAAATATCTCTGGCTCTATGGCACCGAATAAGAAGTTGAGGTCAGCGATAGAAAGGTGATAGTCAGCGCTAAATATCATACGAACAGAGTGAAGCGCTAAAGGGAAAGGATCTTGGTGATATAAGGTGACAAAGTCGAGAAAAGTTGCCTCAAAATCATGAAAAATGTGAAAAAATGGCTAAGTCCCGGGTGCCTTAAGGGCAGGTTGATCGAATGTACCGAGCTGGCGGTACGAGATAGAGACTTGGTGTAGAACAATTATATGTTTGGCATGGCAAGACCTACATTTGGTCAATACAAAGTGAGAAGATCAAAGAAACCCGTAAGGGTGATATTGGTGTCCAAAGGTAAAAAGCACTAAGTCTTGGGAAACTTATATGAAGAAAAAGGACCCTGATGGGTCATATAGGATGGATCGAAAAATCGGCTAAGTCCCAAAATGGGGATGTCAGAACTACACTCAAATGTTACCACACCAAGCAAGGCAAACTTATATGAAGCAAAGGACCCTGATGGGTCATATGGTATTGGTCGAAAAATCGGCTAAGTCCCAAAATGGGGATGTCAGAACTACACTCATGTGTTACCACACCAAGCAAGGCAAACTTATATGAAGCAAAGGACCCTGATGGGTCAAACGGTATTTTACGAAAAATCGGCTAAGTCCCAAAATGGGGATGTCAGAACTACACTCAAATGTTACCACACCAAGCAAGGCAAACTTATACGAAGCAAAGGACCCTGATGGGTCATATGGTACTTTACGAAAAATCGGCTAAGTCCCAAAATGGGGATGTCAGAACTACACTCATGTGTTACCACACCAAGCAAGGCAAACTTATATGAAGCAAAGGACCCTGATAAGTCATATGGTATTGATCGAAAAATCGGCTAAGTCCCAAAATGGGGATGTCAGAACTACACTCAAATGTTACCACACCAAGCAAGGCAAACTTATATGAAGCAAAGGACCCTGATGGGTCATATGGTATTTTACGAAAAATCGGCTAAGTCCCAAAATGATGATGTCAGAACTACACTCAAATGTTACCACACCAAGCAAGGCAAACTTATATGAAGCAAAGGACCCTGATGGGTCATATGGTATTTTACGAAAAATCGGCTAAGTCCCAAAATGGGGATGTCAGAACTACACTCAAATGTTACCACACCAAGCAAGGCAAACTTATATGAAGGCAAGGACCCTGATGGGTCATATGGTATTTTACGAAAAATCGGCTAAGTCCCAAAATGGGGATGTCAGAACTACACTCAAATGTTACCACACCAAGCAAGGCAAACTTATATGAAGCAAAGGACCCTGATGGGTCATATGGTATTGATCGAAAAATCGGCTAAGTCCCAAAATGGGGATGTCAGAAGTACACTCAAATGTTACCACACCAAGCAAGGCAAACTTATATGAAGCAAAGGACCCTGATGGGTCATATGGTATTGATCGAAAAATCGGCTAAGTCCCAAAATGGGGATGTCAGAACTACACTCAAATGTTACCACACCAAGCAAGGCAAACTTATATGAAGGCAAGGACCCTGATGGGTCATATGGTATTTTACGAAAAATCGGCTAAGTCCCAAAATGGGGATGTCAGAACTACACTTAAATGTTACCACACCAAGCAAGGCAAACTTATATGAAGGCAAGGACCCTGATGGGTCATATGGTATTTTACGAAAAATCGGCTAAGTCCCAAAATGGGGATGTCAGAACTACACTCAAATGTTACCACACCAAGCAAGGCAAACTTATATGAAGCAAAGGACCCTGATGGGTCATATGGTACTTTACGAAAAATCGGCTAAGTCCCAAAATGGGGATGTCAGAACTACACTCAAATGTTACCACACCAAGCAAGGCAAACTTATATGAAGCAAAGGACCCTGATGGGTCATATGGTATTGATTGAAAAATCGGCTAAGTCCCAAAATGGGGATGTCAGAACTACACTCAAATGTTACCACACCAAGCAAGGCAAACTTATATGAAGGCAAGGACCCTGATGGGTCATATGGTATTTTACGAAAAATCGGCTAAGTCCCAAAATGGGGATGTCAGAACTACACTCAAATGTTACCACACCAAGCAAGGCAAACTTATATGAAGCAAAGGACCCTGATGGGTCATATGGTATTGATTGAAAAATCGGCTAAGTCCCAAAATGGGGATGTCAGAACTACACTCAAATGTTACCACACCAAGCTAGGCAAACTTATATGAAGGCAAGGTCCCTGATGGGTCATATGGTATTATACGAAAAATCGGCTAAGTCCCAAAATGGGGATGTCAGAACTACACTCAAATGTTACCACACCAAGCAAGGCAAACTTATATGAAGCAAAGGACCCTGATGGGTCATATGGTACTTTACGAAAAATCGGCTAAGTCCCAAAATGGGGATGTCAGAACTACACTCAAATGTTACCACACCAAGCAAGGCAAACTTATATGAAGGCAAGGTCCCTGATGGGTCATATGGTATTTTACGAAAAATCGGCTAAGTCCCAAAATGGGGATGTCTGAACTACACTCATATGTTACCACACCAAGCAAGGCAAACTTATATGAAGCAAAAGACCCTGATGGGTCAAATGGTATTTTACGAAAAATCGGCTAAGTCCCAAAATGGGGATGTCAGAACTACACTCAAATGTTACCACACCAAGCAAGGCAAACTTATATGAAGCAAAGGACCCTGATGGGTCATATGGTATTTTACGAAAAATCGGCTAAGTCCCAAAATGATGATGTCAGAACTACACTAAAAAGTTACCACATCAAGCAAGGCAAACTTATATGAAGCAAAGGACCCTGATGGGTCAAATGGTATTTTACGAAAAATCGGCTAAGTCCCAAAATGGGGATGTCAGAACTACACTCAAATGTTACCACACCAAGCAAGGCAAACTTATATGAAGGAAAGGACCCATATGGGTCATATGGTATTTGACGAAAAATCGGCTAAGTCCCAAAATGATGATGTCAGAACTACACTCAAATGTTACCACACCAAGCAAGGCAAACTTATATGAAGCAAAGGACCCTGATGGGTCATATGGCATTTTACGAAAAATCGGCTAAGTCCCAAAATGAGGATGTCAGAACTACACTAAAAAGTTACCACACCAAGCAAGGCAAAGTACCTAGGTGAACCCTAGGAAGAAACACGGACCAAGTCAGATGGCCTAAGTCAAGAGAACAAGTGACCTAGGCAAAGTTGTATGGCGCTGAGGACCCTGAAAAATCTGGTTAGTGTAGTTTAGACAGGGTAGGTTTTTGGGTCGGCCGAACCCCCTTATTTTGGGTTTTGGCCTCATCAAGAAGCTACACCTAGGCAAACTGCCTAGGGTGAAAGTGCGAAGACCAATCGAATAGTAAGACAAGTTTTGACCGATCGCCCTAGGCAAGCTTGTATGAAGAAAGGGACCCTAAGGGTCATATGGAAATACATGAAAAATCGGCTAAGTCCCAAAATTGGGATGTCAGAACTACACTAAAAAGTTACCACATCAAGCAAGGCAAAGTACCTAGGTGAACCCTAGGAAGAAACACGGACCAAGTCAGATGGCCTAAGTCAAGAGTGCAAGTGACCTAGGCAAAGTTGTATGACGGTGAGGACCCTGAAAAATCTGGTTAGTGTAGTTTAGACAGGGGAGGTTTTTGGGTCGGCTGAACCTCCTTATTTTGGGTTTTGACCTCCTCAAGAAGCTACACCTAGGCAAACTGCCTAGGGTGAAAGTGCGAAGACCAATCGAATAGTAAGACAAGTTTTGACCGATCGCCCTAGGCAAGCTTGTATGAAGAAAGGGACCCTATGGGTCATATGGAAATACATGAAAAATCGGCTAAGTCCCAAAATTAGGATGTCTGAACTACACTAAAAAGTTACCACATCAAGCAAGGCAAAGTACCTAGGTGAACCCTAGGAAGAAACACGGACCAAGTCGGATGGCCTAAGTCAAGAGTACAAGTGACCTAGGCAAAGTTGTATGGCGCTGAGGACCCTGAAAAATCGGGTTAGTGTAGTTCAGACAGGGGAGGTTTCAGGGTCGGCCGAACCTCCTTATTTCGGGTTTTGACCTCCTCAAGAAGACAGACCTAGGCGAACTGCCTAGGGTGAAAGTGCGAAGACCAATCGAATAGTAAGACAAGTTTTGACCGATCGCCCTAGGCAAGCTTGTATGAAGAAAGGGACCCTATGGGTCATATGGAAATATACGAAAAATCGGCTAAGTCCCAAAATTGGGATGTCAGAACTACACTATAAAGTTACCACATTAGCAAGGCAGACTTGTATGAAGAACGGGACCCTGGTGAAAGTAGCAAATATCCCAAACCGAACATGAATATTATACACACAAGAGTACGAACATAAAGGAACACGGACCAAGCGTACCGAGAGAATCGGTACTATAGAACCCTCGTGGTTCTACACAAAGACTTTATGTTAGGGGTTCAAGCCCCATAGTACTCAAACGGTGACAGTAGCAAATATCCCAAAACGAACGTGAATCTTATTCACAAGAGTACGAACATAAAGGAACACGGACCAAGCGTACCGAGAGAATCGGTACTATAGAGCCCTCGTGGTTCTACACAAAGACTTTATGTTCGGGGTTCACACCCCAAATCGAACGTGGAATTTACTTTCTGATGGTCATGCGGTCGTCCAAAGGGGTCTAGTATCCTGGGATGACAAGCATCACGGGCACAGCTCGTATCAAAACAGTCGAAGAGGCCCGCGAAAGCTTGCTTTCCATGGCTATGCGATGCACAAATTGAGTTTACTCACCGTAGTATAAAACGAACGAACCGAACCTATCCGAGTAGGGATAATGGGCGCAGTAACATACTTCTGTGACCCAGCGAGAGTTGAACGAGGTGACATGAACTGTCAGTGGCTTATATCAGATGGGATACATACATGAGATTGCTTTCAAATCTACACTCGAAAACCTAACCAAGTAAAAGCGAACGTGGGGAGGATTCGAAACTGGTAACGAAATCTTAAGCTGGAAAGAGTCATCACTATGGATACATATTATGCGAAACCAATCAAGTGCTCAGTACTCATCCAAAACCTAAGAGCACCAGTGAACACCTTATTCTCACCCTAGTTCACATCCAAGTGATCGACCACGTGTGTGAAGCAAAGACCAATCGAATTCCTGAATGAACCGAACACTATGAACAAATGGCCAAAAACGTTATAACTATCCAAACATCCTACTATCTAGCGAAAGTCATCACGATGGAACCATACCATGATCTTTAACCTATAGCGCTCACTATATTCCTACCCAGAGTGCAAGTGAACAGATTGCTCACCCCTACCAGTTCACATCCACGTGATCGACTAACATACCGAGGTTACCACAAGTCAAAGTTATACGTTTACAAGCGCAAGACCAATCGAAAACCCCGAAAGCAATCTCGACCCAAAATGTATTATCCGTGAGTGTAGTCGAGTCTCGTACTCGTCATCTGTAATCGTCGGATAGAATATCCAGTACACGGTTGTCTTTCCAAATGAAATCTACATACAGAACTCGCTCTTGGCAAATGGGTGGCAATGGCGCAATCAGGAGCGAGTTCCCGTCCGGGTGCCAAGTGATTGGCAAATGTCTGGGGGAAAGCAACCATATGTTGATTTGTCTGTTAGTGTACTGGGTGTTTGAGGTATGTAGTATCCACGCTTGGTTGGGTGTGTCAGAGGACCATGGATGCGTTCACAATCCCAATTGGGGTACATCGGGAATGATTTTGTGGAACCGATGTGCCCGGCACACACTAAGTTTTGTTGCAAGTTAATAGTGTGCCATGTCCGGGGGGGTTGTGATTAAACTCTGGTGAATTGCGTACTGTGGTGATTGGGGTATGAAAGCCCCGCAGTTGCAATGATCGGACGCGCCTAGCGTGTCCT
>NW_026689839.1:572500-593939 GCF_943734765.1 Anopheles ziemanni | reverse complement strand
AGAAATTCATATGTTAGGATGCTGCGAGATGAATGGGATGCTGCATGGAGATGAATCTTGATCTCCTACATCTCTCATCTCAATACAGCATCCCTACTTAAAGCCATCTCGGACTTAGTCGATTTTTCATAAATTCTAAGAAAAACATATGTTAGGATGCTGCGAGATGAATGGGATGCTGCATGGAGATGAATCTTGATCTTCTTCATCTCCCATCTTAATACAGCATCCCTACTTAAATGCATTTCGGACTTAGTCGATTTTTCATAAATTCTAAGAAAAACATATGTTAGGATGCTGCGAGATGAATGGGATGCTGCATGGAGATGAATCTTGATCTTCTTCATCTCCCATCTTAATACAGCATCCCTACTTAAAGGCATCTCGGACCTAGTCGATTTTTCATAAATTCTAAGAAAAACATATGTTAGGATGCTGCGAGATGAATGAGATGCTGCATGGAGATGCATCTTGATCTCCTACATCTCCCATCTTAATACAGCATCCCTACTTAAAGGCATCTCGGACTTAGTCGATTTTTCATAAATTCATAGAAATTCATATGTTAGGATGCTGCGAGATGAATGGGATGCTGCATGGAGATGAATCTTCATCTTCTTCATCTCCCATCTCAATACAGCATCCCTACTTAAGGGCATCCCGGACTGCGTCGATTTTTCATAAATTCTAAGTAAAACATATGTTAGGATGCTGCGAGATGAATGGGATGCTGCATGGAGATGAATCTTGATCTACTTCATCTCCCATCTTAATACAGCATCCCTACTTAAATGCATCTCGGACTTAGTCGATTTTTCATAAATTCATAGAAAAACATATGTTAGGATGCTGCGAGATGAATGGGATGCTGCATGGAGATGAATCTTGATCTTCTTCATCTCCCATCCTAATACAGCATCCCTACTTAAAGGCATCTCGGACTTAGTCGATTTTTCATAAATTCTAAGAAAAACATATGTTAGGATGCTGCGAGATGAATGGGATGCTGCATGGAGATGCATCTTGATCTCCTACATCTCCCATCTTAATACAGCATCCCTACTTAAAGCCATCTCGGACTTAGTCGATTTTTCATAAATTCATAGAAATTCATATGTTAGGATGCTGCGAAATGAATGGGATGCTGCATGGAGATGAATCTTGATCTTCTACATCTCCCATCTCAATACAGCATCCCTACTTAAAGGCATCTCGGACTTAGTCGATTTTTCATAAATTCATTGAAATTCATATGTTAGGATGCTGCGAGATGAATGGGATGCTGCATGGAGATGAATCTTGATCTTCTTCATCTCCCATCTTAATACAGCATCCCTACTTAAAGGCATCTCGGACCTAGTCGATTTTTCATAAATTCTAAGAAAAACATAAGTTAGGATGCTGGGAGATGAATGAGATGCTGCATGGAGATGAATCTTGATCTTCTTCATCTCCCATCTTAATACAGCATCCCTACTTAAAGGCATCTCGGACTTAGTCGATTTTTCATAAATTCTAAGAAATTCATATGTTAGGATGCTGGGAGATGAATGGGATGCTGCATGGAGATGAATCTTGATCTCCTACATCTCCCATCTCAATACAGCATCCCTACTTAAGGGCATCTCGGACTTAGTCTATTTTTCATAAATTCTAAGAAAAACATATGTTAGGATGCTGCGAGATGAAGGGAATGCTGCATGGAGATGAATCTTGATCTTCTTCATCTCCAATCTTAATACAGCATCCCTACTTAAAGGCATCTCGGACTTAGTCGATTTTTCATAAATTCATAGAAATTCATATGTTAGGATGCTGCGAGATGAATGGGATGCTGCATGGAGATGAATCTTGATCTCCTACATCTCTCATCTCAATACAGCATCCCTACTTAAAGCCATCTCGGACTTAGTCGATTTTTCATAAATTCTAAGAAAAACATATGTTAGGATGCTGCGAGATGAATGGGATGCTGCATGGAGATGAATCTTGATCTTCTTCATCTCCCATCTTAATACAGCATCCCTACTTAAATGCATTTCGGACTTAGTCGATTTTTCATAAATTCTAAGAAAAACATATGTTAGGATGCTGCGAGATGAATGGGATGCTGCATGGAGATGAATCTTGATCTTCTTCATCTCCCATCTTAATACAGCATCCCTACTTAAAGGCATCTCGGACCTAGTCGATTTTTCATAAATTCTAAGAAAAACATATGTTAGGATGCTGCGAGATGAATGGGATGCTGCATGGAGATGCATCTTGATCTCCTACATCTCCCATTTCAATACAGCATCCCTACTTAAAGGCATCTCGGACTTAGTCGATTTTTCATAAATTCATAGAAATTCATATGTTAGGATGCTGCGAGATGAATGGGATGCTGCATGGAGATGAATCTTCATCTTCTTCATCTCCCATCTCAATACAGCATCCCTACTTAAGGGCATCCCGGACTGCGTCGATTTTTCATAAATTCTAAGTAAAACATATGTTAGGATGCTGCGAGATGAATGGGATGCTGCATGGAGATGAATCTTGATCTACTTCATCTCCCATCTTAATACAGCATCCCTACTTGAATGCATCTCGGACTTAGTCGATTTTTCATAAATTCATAGAAAAACATATGTTAGGATGCTGCGAGATGAATGGGATGCTGCATGGAGATGAATCTTGATCTTCTTCATCTCCCATCCTAATACAGCATCCCTACTTAAAGGCATCTCGGACTTAGTCGATTTTTCATAAATTCTAAGAAAAACATATGTTAGGATGCTGCGAGATGAATGGGATGCTGCATGGAGATGCATCTTGATTTCCTACATCTCCCATCTTAATACAGCATCCCTACTTAAAGCCATCTCGGACTTAGTCGATTTTTCATAAATTCATAGAAATTCATATGTTAGGATGCTGCGAAATGAATGGGATGCTGCATGGAGATGAATCTTGATCTTCTACATCTCCCATCTCAATACAGCATCCCTACTTAAAGGCATCTCGGACTTAGTCGATTTTTCATAAATTCATAGAAATTCATATGTTAGGATGCTGCGAGATGAATGGGATGCTGCATGGAGATGAATCTTGATCTTCTCCATCTCCCATCTTAATACAGCATCCCTACTTAAATGCATCTCGGACTTAGTCGATTTTTCATAAATTCTAAGAAAAACATATGTTAGGATGCTGGGAGATGAATGGGATGCTGCATGGAGATGAATCTTGATCTTCTTCATCTCCCATCTCAATACAGCATCCCTACTCAAAGGCATCTCGGACTTAGTCGAGTTTTCATAAATTCTAAGAAAAACATATGTTAGGATGCTGGGAGATGAATGGGATGCTGCATGGAGATGAATCTTGATCTTCTTCATCTCCCATCTTAATACAGCATCCCTACTTAAAGGCATCTCGGACTTAGTCGATTTTTCATAAATTCATAGAAATTCATATGTTAGGATGCTGGGAGATGAATGGGATGCTGCATGGAGATGAATCTTGATCTTCTTCATCTCCTGTCTTAATACAGCCTCCCTACTTAAAGGCATCTCGGACTTAGTCGATTTTTCATAAATTCTAAGAAATTCATATGTTAGGATGCTGCGAGATGAATGGGATGCTGCATGGAGATGAAACTAGATCTTCTACATCTCCCATCTTAATTACAGCATCCCTTCTTAAAGGCATCTCGGACTTAGTCGATTTTTCATAAATTCTAAGAAATTCATATGTAAGGATGCTGGGAGATGAATGGGATGCTGCATGGAGATGAATCTTGATCTTCTTCATCTCCCATCTTAATACAGCATCCCTACTTAAAGGCATCTTGGACTTAGTCGATTTTTCATAAATTCTAAGAAAAACATATGTTAGGATGCTGGGAGATGAATGGGATGCTGCATGGAGATGAATCTTGATCTTCTTCATCTCCCATCTTAATACAGCATCCCTACTTAAAGGCATCTTGGACTTAGTCGATTTTTCATAAATTCTAAGAAAAACATATGTTAGGATGCTGGGAGATGAATGGGATGCTGCATGGAGATAAATCTTGATCTTCTTCATCTCCCATCTTAATACAGTATCCCTACTTAAAGGCATCTCGGACTTAGTCGATTTTTCATAAATTCTAAGAAAAACATATGTTAGGATGCTGCGAGATGAATGGGATGCTGCATGGAGATGAATCTAGATCTTCTACATCTCCCATATCAATACAGCATACCTACTTAAAGGCATCTCGGACTTAGTCGATTTTTCATAAATTCTAAGAAAAGCATATGTTAGGATGCTGCGAGATGAATGGGATGCTGCATGGAGATGAATCTTGATCTTCCTCATCTCCCATCTCAATACAGCATCCCTGCTTAAAGGCATCACGGACTTAGTCGATTTTTCATACATTGTAAGAAAAACATATGTTAGGATGCTGCGAGATGAATGGGATGCTGGATGGAGATAAATCTTGATCTTCTTCATCTCCCATCTTAATGCAGCATCCCTTCTTAATGGCATCTCGGACTTAGTCGATTTTTCATAAATTCTAAGAAAAACATATGTTAGGATGCTGCGAGATGAATGGGATGCTGCATGGAGATAAATCTTGATCTTCTTCATCTCCCATCTTAATACAGCATCCCTACTTAAATGCTTCTCGGACTTAGTCGATTTTTCATAAATTCTAAGAAATTCATATGTTAGGATGCTGGGAGATGAATGGGATGCTGCATGGAGATGAATCTTGATCTTCTTCATCTCCCATCTTAATACAGCATCCCTACTTAGAGGCATCTCGGACTTAGTCGATTTTTCATAAATTCTAAGAAAAACATATGTTAGGATGCTGCGAGATAAATGGGATGCTGCATGGAGATGAATCTTGATCTTCATCATCTCCCATCTTAATACAGCATCCCTACTTAGAGGCATCTCGGACTTAGTCGATTTTTCATAAATTCTAAGAAAAACATATGTTAGGATGCTGCGAGATGAATGGGATGCTGCATGGAGATGAATCTTGATCTTCTTCATCTCCCATCTTAATACAGCATCCCTACTCACAGGCATCTCGGACTTAGTCGATTTTTCATAAATTCTAAGAAAAACATATGTTAGGATGCTGCGAGATGAATGGGATGCTGCATGGAGATGAATCTTGATCTTCTTCATCTCACATCTTAATACAGCATCCCTACTTAAAGGCATCTCGGACCTAGTCGATTTTTCATAAATTCATAGAAAAACATATGTTAGGATGCTGGGAGATGAATGGGATGCTGCATGGAGATGAATCTTGATCTTCATCATCTCCCATCTTGATACAGCATCCCTACTTAAAGGCATCTCGGACTTAGTCGATTTTTCATAAATTCTAAGAAAAACATATGTTGGGATGCTGCGAGATAAATTGGATGCTGCATGGGGATGAATCTTGATCTTCTTCATCTCCCATCTTAATACAGCATCCCTACTTAAAGGCATCTCGGACTTAGTCGATTTTTCATAAATTCTAAGAAAACATATGTTAGGATGCTGCGAGATGAATGGGATGCTGCATGGAGATAAATCTTGATCTTCTACATCTCCCATCTTAAAACAGCATCCCTTCTTAAAGGCATCTCGGACTTAGTCGATTTTTCATAAATTCCAAGAAAAACATATGTAAGGATGCTAGGAGATGAATGGGATGCTGCATTGAGATGAATCTTGATCTTCTTCATCTCGCATCTTAATACAGCATCCCTACTTAAGAGCATCTCGGACTTAGTCGATTTTTCATAAATTCTAAGAAATTCATATGTTAGGATGCTGCGAGATGAATGGGATGCTGCATTGAGATGAATCTTGATCTTCTTCATCTCGCATCTTAATACAGCATCCCTACTTAAGAGCATCTCGGACTTAGTCGATTTTTCATAAATTCTAAGAAATTCATATGTTAGGATGCTGCGAGATGAATGAGATGCTGCATGGAGATGAATCTTGATCTTCTTCATCTCCCATCTCAATACAGCATCCCTAGTTAAAGGCATCTCGGACTTAGTCGATTTTTCATAAATTCTAAGAAAAACATATGTAAGGATGCTGCGAGATGAATATGATGCTGCATGGAGATGAATCTTGATCTTCTTCATCTCGCATCTTAATACAGCATCCCTACTTAAGAGCATCTCGGACTTAGTCGATTTTTCATAAATTCTAAGAAATTCATATGTTAGGATTCTCGGAGATGAATGGGATGCTGCATGGAGATAAATCTTGATCTTCTTCATCTCCCATCTTAATACAGCATCCCTACTTAAAGGCATCTCGGACTTAGTCGATTTTTCATAAATACTAAGAAAAACATATGTTAGGATGCTGGAAGATGAATGGGATGCTGCATTGAGATGAATCTTGATCTCCTACATCTCCCAACTCAATACAGCATCCCTACTTAAAGGCATTTCGGACTTAGTCGATTTTTCATAAATTCTAAGAAAATTATATGTTAGGATGCTGCGAGATGAATGGGATGCTGCATGGAGATGAATCTTGATCTACTCCATCTCCCATCTCAATACAGCATCCCTACTTAAAGGCATCTCGGACTTAGTCGATTTTTCATAAATTCATAGAAATTCATATGTTAGGATGCTGGGAGATGAATGGGATGCTGCATGGAGATGAATCTTGATCTTCTTCATCTCCCATCTTAATACAGCATCCCTACTTAAAGGCATCTCGGACTTAGTCGATTTTTCATAAATTCATAGAAATTCATATGTTAGGATGCTGCGAGATGAATGGGATGCTGCATGGAGATGCATCTTGATCTCCTACATCTCCCATCTTAATACAGCATCCCTACTTAAAGCCATCTCGGACTTAGTCGATTTTTCATAAATTCTAAGAAATACATATGTTAGGATGCTGCGAGATGAATGGGATGCTGCATGGAGATGAATCTTGATCTCCTACATCTCTCATCTCAATACAGCATCCCTACTTAAAGGCATCTCGGACTTAGTCGATTTTTCATAAATTCTAAGAAATTCATATGTTAGGATGCTGAGAGATGAATGGGATGCTACATAGAGATGAATCTTGATCTCCTACATCTCCCATCTTAATACAGCATCCCTACTTAAAGCCATCTCGGACTTAGTCGATTTTTCATAAATTCATAGAAATTCATATGTTAGGATGCTGGGAGATGAATGGGATGCTGCATGGAGATGCATCTTGATCTCCTACGTCTCCCATCTTAATACAGCATCCCTACTTAAAGCCATCTCGGACTTAGTCGATTTTTCATAAATTCATAGAAATTCATATGTTAGGATGCTGGGAGATGAATGGGATGCTGCATGGAGATGAATCTTGATCTTCTTCATCTCCCATCTTAATACAGCATCCCTACTTAAAGGCATCTCGGACTTAGTCGATTTTTCATAAATTCATAGAAATTCATATGTTAGGATGCTGCGAGATGAATGGGATGCTGCATGGAGATGCATCTTGATCTCCTACATCTCCCATCTTAATACAGCATCCCTACTTAAAGCCATCTCGGACTTAGTCGATTTTTCATAAATTCTAAGAAATACATATGTTAGGATGCTGCGAGATGAATGGGATGCTGCATGGAGATGAATCTTGATCTCCTACATCTCTCATCTCAATACAGCATCCCTACTTAAAGGCATCTCGGACTTAGTCGATTTTTCATAAATTCTAAGAAATTCATATGTTAGGATGCTGGGAGATGAATGGGATGCTACATAGAGATGAATCTTGATCTCCTACATCTCCCATCTTAATACAGCATCCCTACTTAAAGCCATCTCGGACTTAGTCGATTTTTCATAAATTCATAGAAATTCATATGTTAGGATGCTGGGAGATGAATGGGATGCTGCATGGAGATGCATCTTGATCTCCTACGTCTCCCATCTTAATACAGCATCCCTACTTAAAGGCATCTCGGACTTAGTCGATTTTTCATAAATTCATAGAAATTCATATGTTAGGATGCTGGGAGATGAATGGGATGCTGCATGGAGATGAATCTTGATCTTCTTCATCTCCCATCTTAATACAGCATCCCTACTTGAAGGCATCTCGGACTTAGTCGATTTTTCATAAATTCATAGAAATTCATATGTTAGGATGCTGCGAGATGAATGGGATGCTGCATGCAGATGAATATTGATCTCCTACATCTCCCGTCTCAATACAGCATCCCTACTTAAAGCCATCTCGGACTTTGTCGATTTTTCATAAATTCATAGAAATTCATATGTTAGGATGCTGCGAGATGAATGGGATGCTGCATGGAGATGAATCTTGATCTCCTTCATCTCTCATCTCAATACAGCATCCCTACTTAAAGCCATCTCGGACTTAGTCGATTTTTCATAAATTCATAGAAATTCATATGTAAGGATGCTGCGAGATGAATGGGATGCTGCATGGAGATGAATCTTGATCTCCTACATCTCTCATCTCAATACAGCATCCCTACTTAAAGGCATCTCGGACTTAGTCGATTTTTCATAAATTCATAGAAATTCATATGTAAGGATGCTGCGAGATGAATGGGATGCTGCATGGAGATGAATCTTGATCTCCTACATCTCTCATCTCAAAACAGCATCCCTACTTAAAGGCATCTCGGACTTAGTCGATTTTTCATAAATTCATAGAAATACATATGTTAGGATGCTGGGAGATGAATGGGATGCTACATAGAGATGAATCTTGATCTCCTACATCTCCCATCTCAATACAGCATCCCTACTTAAAGGCATCTCGGACTTAGTCGATTTTTCATAAATTCATAGAAATTCATATGTTAGGATGCTGCGAGATGAATGGGATGCTGCATGGAGATGAATCTTGATCTCCTACATCTCTCATCTCAATACAGCATCCCTACTTAAAGCCATCTCGGACTTAGTCGATTTTTCATAAATTCTAAGAAAAACATATGTTAGGATGCCGCGAGATGAATGGGATGCTGCATGGAGATGAATCTTGATCTTGTTCATCTCCCATCTTAATACAGCATCCCTACTTAAATGCATCTCGGACTTAGTCGATTTTTCATAAATTCATAGAAAAACATATGTTAGGATGCTGCGAGATGAATGGGATGCTGCATGGAGATGAATCTTGATCTTCTTCATCTCCCATCCTAATACAGCATCCCTACTTAAAGGCATCTCGGACTTAGTCGATTTTTCATAAATTCTAAGAAAAACATATGTTAGGATGCTGCGAGATGAATGGGATGCTGCATGGAGATGCATCTTGATCTCCTACATCTCCCATCTTAATACAGCATCCCTACTTAAAGCCATCTCGGACTTAGTCGATTTTTCATAAATTCATAGAAATTCATATGTTAGGATGCTGCGAAATGAATGGGATGCATGTTAGGATTTAGTGTAGTTCTGACATCACCATTTTGGGACTTAGCCGATTTTTCGTAAAATACCATATGACCCATCAGGGTCCTTTGCTTCATATAAGTTTGCCTTGCTTGGTGTGGTAACACATGAGTGTAGTTCTGACATCCCCATTTTGGGACTTAGCCGATTTTTCGACCAATACCATATGACCCATCAGGGTCCTTTGCTTCATATAAGTTTGCCTTGCTTGGTGTGGTAACTTTTTAGTGTAGTTCTGACATCCCCATTTTGGGACTTAGCCGATTTTTCGTAAAATACCATATGACCCATCAGGGTCCTTGCCTTCATATAAGTTTGCCTTGCTTGGTGTGGTAACATTTTAGTGTAGTTCTGACATCACCATTTTGGGACTTAGCCGATTTTTCGTAAAATACCATATGACCCATCAGGGTCCTTTGCTTCATATAAGTTTGCCTTGCTTGGTGTGGTAACACATGAGTGTAGTTCTGACATCCCCATTTTGGGACTTAGCCGATTTTTCGACCAATACCATATGACCCATCAGGGTCCTTTGCTTCATATAAGTTTGCCTTGCTTGGTGTGGTAACATTTGAGTGTAGTTCTGACATCCCCATTTTGGGACTTAGCCGATTTTTCGTAAAATACCATATGACCCATCAGGGTCCTTTCCTTCATATAAGTTTGCCTTGCTTGGTGTGGTAACATTTGAGTGTAGTTCAGACATCCCCATTTTGGGACTTAGCCGATTTTTCGTAAAATACCATATGACCCATATGGGTCCTTTGCTTCATATAAGTTTGCCTTGCTTGGTGTGGTAACTTTTTAGTGTAGTTCTGACATCCCCATTTTGGGACTTAGCCGATTTTTCGTAAAATACCATATGACCCATCAGGGTCCTTGCCTTCATATAAGTTTGCCTTGCTTGGTGTGGTAACATTTGAGTGTAGTTCAGACATCCCCATTTTGGGACTTAGCCGATTTTTCGTAAAATACCATATGACCCATATGGGTCCTTTGCTTCATATAAGTTTGCCTTGCTTGGTGTGGTAACTTTTTAGTGTAGTTCTGACATCCCCATTTTGGGACTTAGCCGATTTTTCGTAAATACCATATGACCCATCAGGGTCCTTGCCTTCATATAAGTTTGCCTTGCTTGGTGTGGTAACATTTTAGTGTAGTTCTGACATCACCATTTTGGGACTTAGCCGATTTTTCGTAAAATACCATATGACCCATCAGGGTCCTTTGCTTCATATAAGTTTGCCTTGCTTGGTGTGGTAACACATGAGTGTAGTTCTGACATCCCCATTTTGGGACTTAGCCGATTTTTCGACCAATACCATATGACCCATCAGGGTCCTTTGCTTCATATAAGTTTGCCTTGCTTGGTGTGGTAACATTTGAGTGTAGTTCTGACATCCCCATTTTGGGACTTAGCCGATTTTTCGATCCATCCTATATGACCCATCAGGGTCCTTTTTCTTCATATAAGTTTCCCAAGACTTAGTGCTTTTTACCTTTGGACACCAATATCACCCTTACGGGTTTCTTTGATCTTCTCACTTTGTATTGACCAAATGTAGGTCTTGCCATGCCAAACATATAATTGTTCTACACAAAGTCTCTATCTCGTACCGCCAGCTCGGTACATTCGATCAACCTGCCCTTAAGGCACCCGGGACTTAGCCATTTTTTCACATTTTTCATGATTTTGAGGCAACTTTTCTCGACTTTGTCACCTTATATCACCAAGATCCTTTCCCTTTAGCGCTTCACTCTGTTCGTATGATATTTAGCGCTGACTATCACCTTTCTATCGCTGACCTCAACTTCTTATTCGGTGCCATAGAGCCAGAGATATTTGGTGTATGCTGTTATAAGGGAAGTTTGTCACTTTTTCAAAGGCCCACTTTGGGACGCCCATATCTCACCTTCACGTATCTTCGATCTTCTTGTCGTCTATGGACGAAACTTAGGTCTTGTATTGGCCAACTTATAAATGTTCTACGGCCAAGCCGTATCTCTTACCGCCAGCCCGGTATTCATGGACTTAGTCGGATTTTCGCCTCTCGTGGTAACAATTTCTGACTTTGACTCACAATAACACCCGAACGGTCACATGCTAGCGCTTTGCTTGGTAGGAATTATAGTTAGCGCTACCTTTTCTCTTTCCATCGATACCTTGTTCGTTCCATTCCATGCCATACAGCCGAAGTTATGATGTTTCCCGTTTTCCATATCATGTGGAGCTTATGCTCTGGGAAAACCATCTAACACCTGTACCACCCTTTTGGGTACCACCGATCTCGTCACTATGTTCGGGCCAAATATAGGTTATAACATGCCCAACATATAATTGTTCTACACCATGTCTCTATCTCTTACCGCCTGCTCGGTATTTTACTCGTAAGTCCAAATTTCACAACTTGTACTTTTTGGCCCAATGTACTCGAGTTTCAATTTTGGTAACATTTTTCGACTTTGACACTTAATAACTTCCAAATCATGCTAGTTAGCGCTTTGCTTTCTTCTAGTCGTATCTAGCGCTGGGTGTTACCTTTCCAAAACATATCCTAGCTTAACAATCCATGCCATACAGCCGGAGCTATACGGTGCACAAGTCAAATCCATTTTAGCCATGTTTCATTTTTGCTAATTTTTGACCACTCGTATCACCCTTCCAGAGTGGTCCGATCTTCTCGCTTTCTATGGACGACTTTTAGGTCTCGTAGAGGCAAACTTATAAGTATTCTACGTCAACCCGCTATCTCTTACCGCTTGCTCGGTATTCTTGGTCTTGTGTGATTTTTGGCCATTTTGGTATTATTTTTCCACTTTGTCGCTTAATAACTCAGTTTTGCTCAACACTTAGCGCTTCGGTTGTTTGGGATTATAGTTAGCGCTCGGTTCGACCTTTCCAACACTGATCTAAGCTTGTCTATCCGTTCCATACAGCCTGAGTTATTCGCGATACCGTGTTTCAATCCATTTCTCAAGTCTCGTTTTGGTCCAACTTTGAACCAGCCATATCACCCTGATGGGTACCTCCGATCTTCTCGCTCTATATTGGCCAAAGTTAGGTCTTGTGGTAACGTACTTATGATTGTTCTACGCCGTGTTCGTAGCTCTTATCGTTCGCCCGCTATTTTCGATCATAAGGTGAATTTTCGCCTCTAAACCACCATTTTTCACCTTTGCCCTCTAATATGACCGACTTGCTCAACACCTAGCGCTTCGCTTGGTAGGACACATAGCTAGCGCTCGTCAAGACCTTTCCAACGCATATCCAAGCTTTCCGATCCGAGCCATACAGCCTGAGCTATAGGCGATACCGTTTTTCCCATTTTCTTGGTCACACGCACTTTAGGGTACCCCTTTTTGCCTTTGACCCTTAATACCTCCTCCGGGTCACTAGTAGGCGCTCAGCTTGGTAGGAAACATAGCTAGAGCAGGCCTTCACCTTTCCAAAACTGCCTCAAGTGTACCGATCCGACATCTAGAACCAAAGTTATGGTCATTCCTATCATGCTCTACTTTCATGGTCAACCTCCACCAAGCACACCTAGGTTGGACCAACTTTCACCAACTCATCTCGAACCCCAAATTTGCTTCGACCTACTAGGTTTCCCTAGTAAAGTGGTCAAAACATCCATTACAACACGACTGGTCTTTCTGGTGGTCGACCTAGGCGACTTTGTTCGACGACCACCACCCCATGGAACTAAAAGACGTCCCTTGATACGGACCACCGATACATTTTCCGGCCTGTCTAAACTACACTCATCGAAATTTTTTTGGGTCCCCACCGTCATACAAGTTTGCCTAGGTCAAGTTTTTCTTCCGGATCGGCCGCGGACCTCACTTTTCATTATCTAGGGAGGCCATAGGGCCCCAAAAGGGGTTTTTTAAAATTTTCGACACTTTCGACTTTGGTCGGATTTTTTCCGATTTTGGTCCGACCTAGGGACTTGGTGGTCCAAGGAGCCTCGGGACCAAACTTTTTTCTCAGGGGTCCCTACCTCCATACAACTTTGCCTAGGTCAATTTTTTGTTCCAAATCGACCGCGGATTTCACTTTTCAATATCTGGGGCTCGTGTAGAGTCCGAATATGAGGTTTTCTCATTTTTCGACATTTTCGACTTTTTTCGACTTTTTTCGGGTTTTTCGACCTAGGGGTCCGCCGAACAAATTTTGGGTCAAAAATTTTTATTGAACTAGTCGAAAGTACGCAAAAAGATAAGACTTTTTGCCGAAGACACCATGCCCCGGAACCGACTCCTTCCCCTTCAAAATAGGGGACAAACGTGATTTTTGAAACTTTTCATTAGGGAGCCCAAGACTTAGAAAATTTTCAAATTCTCGATTTTTCGATTGCGAGCTAGCGCTTTGCGGTCTTCGGCAATGTTGTAGATCTCGACGAGATAAAACTTTTTGGTCAAGGGACATTTTGCCCTCCGACCCCTCCTTCCCCCCGCAAATCGCCCCCCAAAGTGCAATTTTTGCATTTTCACCTCTTTGCACGCACTGTTCGGCCCAAATGGCCACTTTCTATGGGTCTGAGCGCTTTGCGGTCTTCGGCAAACTTTTAGAGCGTACCAAGCCCTAATTATAATTGTTCTACACCACCTTCGTACCTCTTCATCCCTGGCCGCTATTCGCGTACCAAGGTAATTTTTGTTCATTTTGTCAACATTTTTCATCTTTGACTGCTTCTATCGGCCTTGCCATGAACCGATAGCGCTTCGCTGTGTTCTAACGTAAGTTAGTACTACTCATTACCTTTCCAAATCATGTCTTAGATTGTCATTTGCTTGCATACAGCCGGAGCTATGAGCGATACCGTAAAAAGTACCGAAACTTGGAAAAATCCTTGGATCGCCCATATCCCCCCTTTGGGGACCAGATATCGAAAAAAGTTCTGATTCATAAAGTTGCGCCTTAACGTGTTCTAGTTATGCCTAGAACATTTCACTTCGCTAGCTGGCCTGCAACTTAGCCGTAATTGGGATTTTAGGGTGTTCAAGGAGGGCCCATTTCCTGCGACTTGGTATCTTTTGGGCCCTATGTTTCTCTAATATCTCCACGAGTTTTCCAGATAGCTTTCTCATACTTTCAGGGTGCCTAGAGCACCTCAAGACCTTTCCAACGCTATGCCGTTTGCTTCGCTCGGACATCTACAGCCGAAGTTATTCGAGGTACACTGTACCTTACCCTGTTTTCTCAGTACTTGGTCGAAAATTTCGATCAGCCATATGACCGACTTGGACAACCCTGAGCGGGTTGGCCCCATATAACTAAACTTTCGTCTCGTGGAGGCAAACTTATAAATATTCCACGTCAACTCGCTATCTCGTACCGCCTTGACGGTATACTTGGTCCAAGGGCCATTTCCAGCGACTTGGTCGCAATTTCGCTCTAAGTTTCGCTAATACCTTCGTCCGTGGACATGGTGATTTTTTGTTCGTATTTTTCCTTGATAGTCCCACTCAAGACTATTCCATACCAGAGCAAAGCGTCCCGCTAAGTGCCATACAGCCTGAGCAGTAATTCATGAAAGGTACCTCTACCAGTTTTTGCCATACATGGGTACAAACATTGGATCGCCCATATCTCCACTTTGGAGGCCAGCCAGCACCTTAGCCCCATATACTTTTTTGTTGGTCATACCATGCACCAAATATAATTGTTGTACGTCAACTTGCTATCTCTTCTCCAACTTGCCGTTATTCTTGGTCCAAGACCCATTTCATTCGTTTTTGGACCCATTTTGCTATATGTTTCACTAATAGTTTCGGCCATGGACAAGCTGATTTTCTACTTGTATTTTTCCTCGATAGTCCCACTCAAGACCATTCCAAATCACACCGGAACTTGTCGCTCGGTGGCAAACTGACCGAGTTATAATTCATGAAAGGTACCTCACCTTGGTACACCACGTGGTCGGCCCAAACCATAAACCGACCAAACGACCGACTTGGAGCACCCTGATCGGGTTGCCCCCATATAATGAAAGTTGCGTCTCTACACGCCCAACTTATGAATATTCTACGCCAAGTCGCTATCTCATACCGGTAAGCCGGTATTCACCTTCCAAGTGTGATTTTGGTCAAGTGCTATTTCCTGCGACTTGGTCCCCGAATTGGACCATCATCACCTAATATCTCCGTGGTCTTTCAACTCAGCCTCATGAAACTTTCAGGGTAGATAGGTCTCCCAGAGACCTTTCCAACGGTATGCCGTTTGTCTTGCTCGGCCATCTACAGCCGAAGTTATTCATGGTACTTGGTACCTTACCCTGTTTTTTCCATACTTGTTCGTACTTGGGTACAAACTTTGGATCGCCCATATCTCCACTTTGCAGGCCAGCCAGCACCTTGGCCCCATATACTTTTTTGTTGGTCATACCATGCACCAAATATAATTATTCTACGTCAACTTGCTATCTCTTCTCCAACTTGCCGTTATTCTTGGTCCAAGTCCCATTTCATTCGTTTTCGGACCCATTTTGCCATATGTTTCACTAATAGCTTCGCCCATAGACAAGCTGATTTTCTATTTGTATTTTTGCTTGATAGTCCCACTCAAGACCATTCCAAATCACATCGCAACTTGTCGCTCGGTAGCAAACTGACCGAGTTATAATTCATGAAAGGTACCTCTTCTTGGTACACCACATGGTCGGCCCAAACCATAAACCGACCAAACGACCGACTTGGAGCACCCTGACCGGGTTGCCCCCATATAATGAAAGTTGCGTCTTTACACGTCCAACTTATGAATATTCTACGCCAAGTCGCTATCTCTTACCGGTAAGCCGGTATTCACCTTCCAAGCGTGATTTTGGTCAAGTGCCATTTCCTGCGACTTGGTCCCCGAATTGGACCATCATCACCTAATATCTCCGTGGTCTTTCAACTCAGCCTCATGAAACTTTCAGGGTAGATAGGTCTCCCCAATACCTTTCCAACGATATGCGGTTTGCCTCGCTAGGCCATCTACAGCCGAAGTTATTCATGGTACTTGGTACCTTACCCTGTTTTTTCCATACTTGTTCATACTTGGGTACAAACTTTGAATCGCCCATATCACCACTTTGGAGGCCAGCCAGCGCCTTGGCCCCATACACATTTTTGTTGGTCATACCACGCACTAGTTATAAATGTTCTACGCAAGCTTGCTATCTCTTCTCCAACTTGCGGTTATTTTTGACTCAAGTCCCATTTCCATAGTTTTTGGTACCAATTTGCTCTATGTTTCGCTAATAGCTTCGCCCAAGGACTTTGTGATTTTTTGTTCGCATTTTTCCTAAATAGTCCCACTCAAGACTATTCCAAATCACACCTTAGCTTGTCGCTCAGTGCCATACAGCCAGAGTTTTAATTCATGAAAGGTACATCACCTTGGTACACCACGTGGTCGGTCCAAACCATCAACCAACCATATGACCGACTTCGAGTCGAGCTAGCGGCTAGGCTCAATATAATGAAATGCGTGTCTTGATGCGGGCTACTGACGGTCTGAACAATGTAGCTCGCTAGCTCGTCTCTAAACTTGTGTTTTGGTCGAATATTGGGTGTTCATGTACCACTTCGGGTAACATGGACTTTGGTGCAACTTTACCACTTGTGCACTTAATAACTTCCCGGTCATTCAAGTCTTTGCCTTCATACTTTCAGGGTAGTTAGGTCTCGTCGAGACCTTTCCATACATATGCCAAACTCATCGATCGGACATCTATAGCCCGAGTTATTCGCGGTACACCGTACCTTACCCTGTTTTTTCCTCAATTGGGTACAAACCTTGGAACACCCATATCGCCCCTTTAGAGACTAGCTGGCACGTTGGCCTCATATAATGATAAGTGCACCTCAACTAGGGCTACTGACGGTCAGAACATTTCAACTTGCTAGCTCGGGCCCACACTTGTGTTTTTCTCGAATATATGGTTCAAGTGTGCCACTTTGGGCACTTTTGGACATTTTGTCCCCACACAACTTTCTTGCCTTGGTAGATAGGGTCTTGTGATCTTGGGCAAAAAGATGCACCAAGATATAGTCTAACTTTCGTTCTTGTACCGCAAAGCGCTATCTCAAACACCCGAGGAGATAGAAAGTGATTATGTTCGGTATATCGGTCTTCCATGGCCTACTATGGTAAGCCCCTGCAGGTATGCAACCGAAGGTGCTTGGTACATGTATTTGGTGCAATATCGGTGCAAAGTAGGTGTTTCCTTGATCGGGCTATAACTTTCTTGGTTGATGTTGGATTGCTTTGCGGTCTTCGGGGGATAGTTAGGGAACATGTTGGCCAACATTTCCTTATTCCTCAGCCTGGCCGTACCTCTAACCGTCTAGGCGGTATACATGCTCTAAGTTGGAACTTGTGTTCCTTTGGGTAACTTCTCTGACTTTGACGCTTAATAACTTTCGTTCATATGCAGTCTAAGCTCTGCAACTCTCAGGAAAGCTAGTACTACTCATTTCCTTTCCATATCAGTCTTTGGCTTGTCGATCCGATGTCTACAGCCTGACTTATTCACGTTGCCTGTGAAGGTAGGTTTTTGCCCATTTTCCAGTTCATGTGGTAACATTCCCGGACTTTGCCGGCTTTCTCTTCATGTGGTAACTTGCTTGCTTGTGTGGTAACTTGAAAGTGTATTTCCGACAGACCCAATCTCGGACTTAGCCGATTTTTCTCTTCATATTATATGGATCCATCACTAGGCCATCTTGCTTGCTTGTGTGGTAACTTGATAGTGTATTTCTGACAGACCCAATCTTGGACTTAGCCGATTTTTCTCTTCATATTATATGGATCCATCACTAGGCCATCTTGCTTGCTTGTGTGGTAACTTGATAGTGTATTTCTGACAGACCCAATCTTGGACTTAGCCGATTTTTCTCTTCATATGATATGGATCCATTACTAGGCCATCTTGCTTGCTTGTGTGGTAACTTGATAGTGTATTTCCGACCGACCCAATCTCGGACTTAGCCGATTTTTCTCTTCATATAATATGGATCCATCACTAGGCCATCTTGCTTGCTTGTGTGGTAACTTGAAAGTGTATTTCCGACAGACCCAATCTCGGACTTAGCCGATTTTTCTCTTCATATTATATGGATCCTGGACTTAGCCGATTATTAGGTTATTATATATGGATCCTGGACTTAGCCGATTTTTCTGTTCATATCATATGGATCTTGGACTTAGCCGATTTTTCTCTTCATATCATATGGATCCTGGACTTAGCCGATTATTAGGTTAATATATATGGATCCGGGACTTAGCCGATTTTTCTCTTCATGTAATATGGATCCTGGACTTAGCCGATTTTTCTCTTCATATAATATGGATCCTGGACTTAGCCGATTATTAGGTTAATATATATGGATCCGGGACTTAGCCGATTTTTCTCTTCATGTAATATGGATCCTGGACTTAGCCGATTTTTCTCTTCATATAATATGGATCCTGGACTTAGCCGATTATTAGGTTAATATATATGGATCCTGGACTTAGCCGATTTTTCTCTTCATATAATATGGATCCTGGACTTAGCCGATTTTTCTCTTCATGTAATATGGATCCGGGACTTAGCCGATTTTCTCTTCATATAATATGGATCCTGGACTTAGCCAATTTTTCTCTTCATGTGGTAACGTATGCCAATCGCTCACAAGTCATGGGATAAGGGTACTTGTGTTCTTCCATCTTCTAAGTCCCGCACGGGGACATCGTGATCGCCCCAAGTCCGGAATAGCGCCAAGTCAAGAACCACGGAGGCCGTGGAGGACCTGTTAGTGGCGGCCTCACTGACAGCACTAATCCGGACTTAGAAAATATATCTTTCTAATCGAACACCACACACGCAACACCACCATACCACCATCTCCTTGCAAGTACCTAAGTACCCGCAACTCCATGGTGAAGGCAATGTCACTCCATCACCAACCTCTTTGCACTGCAAGCACTTGCGTACCCACAACACTCCGAAGAAGGCAACGGCGCGCGATGCTCGACTCCACACACCACACCACACCACACCACCGATGGCCAGCCAGCCAGCCAGCCCAGCTAAGGGCTAACCCACCAACCAACCACCAATGGCCTAGGCCAGCCGGATCCCACCTTCAAGTCCAAGCACAGCCAAGTGCAAGTACCGCCAAGTGTTCACCAACCGCCCAACACACCACACCACCGATGGCCAGCCAGCCAGCCAGCCCAGCTAAGGGCTAACCAACCAACCAACCACCAATGGCCCAGGCCAGCCGGATCCCACCTTCAAGTCCAAGCACAGCCAAGTGCAAGTACCGCCAAGTGTTCACCAACCAACCATCACACCAGGTCAGCCGGCCAGTACCCACCTTCAAGTGCCATTACCCTCGGGTGCAAGCCCAATCAAGTGTTAACCAACCAACCCGGCCAAGGCAGCCAACAGGCCGGCACCCTACAGCACCGACCCGCCATCACCACCTCAACCGTTGACCATGCAAGTGGCCTCGGACAACAGGTGACACCCGAAATACATCCGAAGAACGTATATCAAGTGTTTGCTCACCAAGTCCTCAACCAACCCCAAGTACCCGGAGGTACCCAGAGTGTTGGATCCGCCAACCCGTCCCGGCACTCCAAGTCCTTGCGAACCCAAAGTGTTTGCCCGGTAGGGCCATTGTATCACAACGCTTGCGACCATGCAAGTGGCCTCGAACAAGGTGACAGGGGTATCTTCACCAAGTCCTCAACCAACCCCAAGTACCCGGAGGTACCCAGAGTGTTGGGTCCGCCAACCACTACCAGCACTCCAATTCCTTGCGAACCCAAAGTGTTTGCCCGGTAGGGCCATTAGACCACAACGCTTGCTAACCATGCAAGTGGCCTCGGACAACAGGTGACACCCGAAGTACATCCGAAGAGTGTATATCAAGTGTTTGCTCACCAAGTCCTCAACCAACCCCAAGTACCCGGAGGTACCCAGAGTGTTGGGTCCGCCAACCACTACCAGCACTCTAAGTCCTCGCGAACCCAAAGTGTTTGCCCGGTAGGGCCATTAGACCACAACGCTTGCTAACCATGCAAGTGGTCTCGGACAACAGGCGATACCCGAAGTACATCCGAAGAGTGTATATCAAGTGTTTGTTCACCAAGTCCTCAACCAACCCCAAGTACCCGGAGGTACCCAGAGTGTTGGATCCGCCAACCCGTCCCGGCACTCCAAGTCCTTGCGAACCCAAAGTGTTTGCCCGGTAGGGCCATTGTATCACAACGCTTGCGACCATGCAAGTGGCCTCGGACAACAGGTGACACCCGAAGTACATCCGAAGAGTGTATATCAAGTGTTTGCTCACCAAGTCCTCAACCAACCCCAAGTACCCGGAGGTACCCAGAGTGTTGGGTCCGCCAACCACTACCAGCACTCTAAGTCCTCGCGAACCCAAAGTGTTTGCCCGGTAGGGCCATTAGACCACAACGCTTGCTAACCATGCAAGTGGTCTCGGACAACAGGCGATACCCGAAGTACATCCGAAGAGTGTATATCAAGTGTTTGTTCACCAAGTCCTCAACCAACCCCAAGTACCCGGAGGTACCCAGAGTGTTGGATCCGCCAACCCGTCCCGGCACTCTAAGTCCTTGCGAACCCAAAGTGTTTGCCCGGTTGGGCCATTAGATCACAACGCTTGCTAACCATGCAAGTGGTCTGGAGTATAGGTGATACTGACATACCACCGAGATGGTACATCTAGTATTGGGTCACCAAAACCAAACCAACCCCAAGTATCAACCCGGCATACTCAGAGTGATGGATCCGCCAACCCGTCCCGGCACTCCAAGTCCTTGACGAACCGAAAGTGTTTGCCCGGTAAGGCCATTAGATCACAACGCTTGCTACCCCACGGCGAGCTAAACATGCAAGTGGTCTTAGGCAACAGGTGACACCCGAAATTCATCCGAAGATGGAATATCAAGTGTTTAATCACCAAGCCAGCATCCAAACACCAAGTACCCCGGGAGG
>NW_026689839.1:545000-567500 GCF_943734765.1 Anopheles ziemanni | reverse complement strand
TAAAGTGTCCTCATTCCACATAGGGCAAGCTGGATGAATCCATTTTACCCAGGACGGCCGAAGCGGCGTGGACCAGGGGAGAACTGAACCTTATACTTCACACCACAGTAAGTCTACGTGTCCTCTTCCACATAGGGCAAGCTAGAACTAACTATCTTACCCAGGACTGCCGAAGCAGCGTGGACCAGGGGAGGAACACACTTTTCATGGAAACGTAAGGCATCCATGACTGCCATAACGTAAGCCGCCGCTGTGCGCGTATACCCGTTCCCCGTAGGGAGGAGCAAGCCGCCGCTTAGAGACGAAGCATAAAGTGTCCTCATTCCACATAGGGCAAGCTGGATGAATCCATTTTACCCAGGACGGCCGAAGCGGCGTGGACCAGGGGAGAACTGAACTTTATACTTCACACCACAGTAAGTCTACGTGTCCTCTTCCACATAGGGCAAGCTAGAACTAACTATCTTACCCAGGACTGCCGAAGCAGCGTGGACCAGGGGAGGAACACACTTTTCATAGAAACGTAAGGCATCCATGACTGCCATAGTGCGTAAGCCGCCGCTGTGCGCGTAAACCCGTTCCCCGTAGGGAGGAGTCAAGCCGCCGCTTAGAGACGAAGTATGAAGTGTCCTCTTCCACATAGGGCAAGCTAGAATGAACTATCTTACCCAGGACCGCCGAAGCAGCGTGGACCAGGGGAGAACTGAACTTTATACTTCACACCACAGTATTGAGTAATGTGCCCTCTTCCACATAGGGCAAGCTAGAATGAACTATCTTACCCAGGACCGCCGAAGCGGCGTGGACCAGTGGAGGACTACACAATCATGAGGTTTGATATCGACTTGTGTGTTTCAATAGGGTACCGATGGTATGTTTTGAACCGATTTGATTTAGCCATTCTGAAGTCATCACTTGGTTGAAGCGCTGAACTAGGGAGGGGCATCGTTTACATATATATTGGTTTTCGCATGCTCTACTAGGTTAATGTCATAGGGTTGGCTATCGAGCATGCCCAAGTGATGACTTGATTGTGTGCTTGCTTGAATTCTTCGCATTTCATACCATCGGTTAGTTGTCGAATCATTCCTCGATCATAACCTTCGTTCTTGGTTCATGTATGCTCTCTTCCACATAGGGCAAGCTAGAATTAACTATCTTACCCAGGACCGCCGAAGCAGCGTGGACCAGGGGAGAACTATACTTTGTCTTGTATGCCCTCTTCCACATAGGGCAAGCTAGAATGAACTATCTTACCCAGGACCGCCGGAGCAGCGTGGACCAGTGGAGGACTATACTTTGTTCATAACACCACAGTATTGAGTAATGTGCCCTCTTCCACATAGGGCAAGCTAGAATGAACTATCTTACCCAGGACCGCCGAAGCGGCGTGGACCAGTGGAGGACTACACAATCATGAGGTTTGATATCGACTTGTGTGTTTCAATAGGGTACCGATGGTATGTTTTGAACCGATTTGATTTAGCCATTCTGAAGTCATCACTTGGTTGAAGCGCTGAACTAGGGAGGGGCATCGTTTACATATATATTGGTTTTCGCATGCTCTACTAGGTTAATGTCATAGGGTTGGCTATCGAGCATGCCCAAGTGATGACTTGATTGTGTGCTTGCTTGAATTCTTCACATTTCATACCATCGGTTAGTTGTCGAATCATTCCTCGATCATAACCTTCGTTCTTGGTTCATGTATGCACTCTTCCACATAGGGCAAGCTAGAATTAACTATCTTACCCAGGACCGCCGAAGCAGCGTGGACCAGGGGAGAACTATACTTTGTCTTGTATGCCCTCTTCCACATAGGGCAAGCTAGAACTAACTATCTTACCCAGGACCGCCGAAGCAGCGTGGACCAGTGGAGGACTATACTTTGTTCATTACACCACAGTATTAAGTATGGTGTCCTCTTCCACATAGGGCAAGCTAGAACTAACTATCTTACCCAGGACCGCCGAAGCAGTGTGGACCAGGGGAGGACTATACTTTATACTTCACACACTAGCCATACTGAAGTCATCACTTGGTTGAAGCGCTGAACTACGGCGGGGTAATCGTTTACAGGTTATAATCATATAGCTGCATGCTCATTAGTAGATAATGGAATATTGTATGGCAATATGAGCATGCCCAAGTGATGACTTTGTTTCAAGCTCAACAGGTAGGGTATTGAGTCCTCTTCCACATAGGGCAAGCTAGAATGAACTATCTTACCCAGGACCGCCGGAGCAGCGTGGACCAGTGGAGGACTATACCTTGTCCATTACACCACAGTATTAAGTATTGTGTCCTCTTCCACATAGGGCAAGCTAGAATTAACTATCTTACCCAGGACCGCCGAAGCAGCGTGGACCAGATGAGGACTATACTTTATACTTCACACCACAGTTTTGAGTACGCCTTGCATAAAGTATCTAGTTTGAACCACGAGGGCTCACAATGTAGAACCGCGAGGGCTCTAGTACCGATTCTCTCGGTACGGCTTGGTCCGTGTTCCTTTATGCTTGTACTCTAAGTATTAAGTATTGTGTCCTCTTCCACATAGGGCAAGCTAGAACTAACTATCTTACCCAGGACCGCCGAAGCAGTGTGGACCAGGGGAGGACTATACTTTATACTTCACACACTAGCCATACTGAAGTCATCACTTGGTGGGGGTGAACTACGGCGGTATCTATCGTTTTGGTTCGGTCTATATAGGGTCGCTTGCATGCTCATTCGAATATAATGTAATTGTGTATGGCAATATGAGCATGCCCAAGTGATGACTTTGTTTCAAGCTCAACAGGTAGGGTATTGAGTCCTCTTCCACATAGGGCAAGCTAGAATGAACTATCTTACCCAGGACCGCCGGAGCAGCGTGGACCAGTGGAGGACTCTATACTTTATACTTCACACCACAGTATTGAGTACGACTTGCATAAAGCCCCTAATGAGAACCACGAAGGCTCTCTCAATGTAGAACCACGAGGGCTCTAGTACCGATTCTCTCGGTACGGCTTGGTCCGTGTTCCTTTATGCTTGTACTCTTAGAAAGTCTCAACCCGGAGGTCTTGACTTTGATTGTCATAGTTGGACTACGACGGGGCATCCGACCATTGCTGATCGAACACCCCTGATTCACCATCTTTCGGGTAGGCGGTACGCGTACCTCCGGACGCGGAAGTCTCAACCCGGAGGTCTTGACTTTGATTGTCATAGTTGGACTACGACGGGGCATCCGACCATTGCTGATCGAACACCCCTGATTCATCATCTTTCGGGTAGGCGGTGCGCGCACCTCCGACGCGGAAGTCTCAACCCGGAGGTCTTGACTTTGTATTGTCATAGTTGGACTACGACGGGGTATCCGACTCATCGAATACCCCAGAAGCACACCATCTTTCGGGTAGGCGGTACGCGTACCTCCGGACGCGGAAAGTCTCAACCCGGAGGTCTTGACTTTGGTTGTCATAGTTGGACTATGACGGGGCATCCGACCATTGCTGATCGAACACCCCTGTTACACCATCTTTCGGATAGGCGGTGCGCGACACCACCGACGCGGAAAGTCTCAACCCGGAGGTCTTGACTTTGTATTGTTGGATAGTCCTCTTTCACTATAGGGCAAGCTGGAAATATTCCATTTTACCCAGGACTGCCGAGGCAGCGTGGACCAGGGGAGAACTTCACGGAATCTTCAGGCATCCATGATTGCCATAGTGCGTAAGCCGCCGCTGTGTGCGTCAACTCGTTCCCCGTGAGGAGGAGTCTAGCCGCCGCTAAAAGACGAAGCATTAAGTGTCCTCATTCCACTATAGGGCAAGCTAGAATGAACTATCTTACCCAGGACCGCCGAAGCAGCGTGGACCAGGCGAGGACTACTTTATACTTCACACCACAGTATTGAGTACGACTTGCATAAAGCCCCTAATGAGAACCACGAGGGCTCTCTCAATGTAGAACCACAAGGGCTCTAGTACCGATTCTCTCGGTACGGCTTGGTCCGTGTTCCTTTATGCTTGTACTCGCGGAAAGTCTCAACCCGGAGGTCTTGACTTTGATTGTCATAGTTGGACTACGACGGGGCATCCATCCGACCATTGCTGATCGGACACCCCTGATTCACCATCTTTCGGGTAGGCGGTACGCGTACCTCCGGACGCGGAAAGTCTCAACCCGGAGGTTCGGACTTAGAGTTTTTCCCATTTAAAAGTTTTTCTCTTAGCCATACTGAAGTCATCACTTGGCGAACGATTGAACTAGGGCGGGTTAATCGTTTATAGGTATCATGTGGTTTGCATGCTCTCTTAGGTTAATGTCATGTGGTTGGCTATCGAGCATGCCCAAGTGATGACTTTGTTTCACGCTTGCTTGATTTCTTCATGATTCCCTGTTATATAGTGTATTCATTCGAGAACAGGGAATCTTTGGTTTTGCTCAACAGGTATTGGATGTCAACTTGGTATCTAGATCGCATTAAGTCTCAACCCGCAGGTTCGGACTTCTGTTTATTTGGCCAATGTATGTATAAGGCAACTTGTGCCTAAGTCTCAACCCGCAGGTTCGGACTTGTGTATTTGTTCGAAGTTATATATAAGGCAACTTGTGCCTAAGTCTCAACCCGCAGGTTCGGACTTGTGTATTTGTTCGAAGTTATATATAAGGCAACTTGTGCCTAAGTCTCAACCCGCAGGTTCGGACTTCATAGTGTTTCGTCAATGTTCATATGGCAACTTGTGCCGAAGTCTCAACCCGCAGGTTCGGACTTCTAACGTGTTTCGTCAACTATCATATGGCAACTTGTGCCTAAGTCTCAACCCGCAGGTTCGGACTTGTGTATTTGTTCGAAGTCATGTATAAGGCAACGTGTGCCTAAGTCTCAACCCGCAGGTTCGGACTTGTTAGTGTTTCGTCAACTTTCATATGGCAACTTGTGCCTAAGTCTCAACCCGCAGGTTCGGACTTGTGTATTTGTTCGAAGTCATGTATAAGGCAACTTGTGCCTAAGTCTCAACCCGCAGGTTCGGACTTGTGTATTTGTTCGAAGTCATGTATAAGGCAACTTGTGCCTAAGTCTCAACCCGCAGGTTCGGACTTGTGTATTTGTTCGAAGTCATGTATAAGGCAACGTGTGCCTAAGTCTCAACCCGCAGGTTCGGACTTGTTAGTGTTTCGTCAACTTTCATATGGCAACTTGTGCCTAAGTCTCAACCCGCAGGTTCGGACTTGTGTATTTGTTCGAAGTCATGTATAAGGCAACTTGTGCCTAAGTCTCAACCCGCAGGTTCGGACTTCATAGTGTTTCGTCAATGTTCATATGGCAACTTGTGCCTAAGTCTCAACCCGCAGGTTCGGACTTCTATAGTGTTTCGTCAATTATCATATGGCAACTTGTGCCGAAGTCTCAACCCGCAGGTTCGGACTTCTGGAAGGATCACTTGGCCACTAATGATCCTTCCGCAGGTTCACCTACGGAAACCTTGTTACGACTTTTACTTCCTCTAAATCATCAAGTTCGGTCAACTTCGATAAAGCAGACGCGGTTCACGAGGATCCAGCGAACGATCATCTCCAAAGACCTCACTAAATAATCCATCGGTAGTAGCGACGGGCGGTGTGTACAAAGGGCAGGGACGTATTCAACGCTGGCTGATGACCAGCACTTACTAGAAGTTCCGAGTTCATATGGACCATTGCAATCCATAATCCCTACTAAGTGAGTATTTGAGTGATTTCCCGTTCCTCTCGGAATAGGAGACACGCTGCTACCCACATTGTAGCACGCGTGTAGCCCAGAACATCTAAGGGCATCACGGACCTGTTATCGCTCGATCTCATTTTGCTAAACACAAATTGTCCTGCTAAGCAGCGTACCGTAAGTGCACTTGCGCACACGAACAGCGAAGGTGTCAGGTCATACTCCACCGAAAGGTCCTAACCCGTTCCAATCGGCATCGACGCATTAACGCTGACTGCGTTCTAGTTAGCATATGTGAGTCACGTTCGTTATCGGAATTAACCAGACAAATCAATCCACGAACTAAGAACGGCCATGCACCACTACCCTTAAATTTGAGAAAGAGCTATTAATCTGTCTCACCTCCATAAGTTCGGACCTGGTAAGTTTTCCCGTGTTGAGTCAAATTGAACCGCAAGCTCCATTTCATTGTGGTGCCCTTCCGTCAATTCCTTTAAGTTTCAACTTTGCAACCATACTTCCCCCGGAACCTGACTTTGGTTTCCCGGAAGCTACTGAGAGCACCTGGTTGTAGCGTCTCCCAATTGCTAGTTGGCATCGTTTACGGTTAGAACTAGGGCGGTATCTAATCGCCTTCGATCCTCTAACTTTCGTTCTTGATTAAAGAAAGCATCCTTGACAAATGCCTTCGCTTTAGTTAGTCTTACGACGGTCTACGAATTTCACCTCTCGCGCCGTAATACTAGTGTCCCCAACTACTTCTGTTAATCATTACCTCCGGTCTGAGTACAAACCAATGAAAGATTAGACCAAGGTCGTATTCCATTATTCCATGCAAGATTATTCTAGGGCGTTTGGGCACCCTGCTTTAAGCACTCTAATTTGTTCAAGGTAAACGTGAGCGGTCGAGCTCTATGTTACACTTGCACCCGTTGAAGGGCACACCATGACACAGACTTGGTGCCCTACCACACCATTGAGTCGCAACCAGATTCCGACTTGGCCCACCGACCACGGGTTGACCGGGTCGGCGGAGCCGGACTGTGTTGGACAAGTATCAACTTCGAACGTTTTAACCGCAACAATTTTAATATACGCTAGTGGAGCTGGAATTACCGCGGCTGCTGGCACCAGACTTGCCCTCCACTTGATCCTCGTAGAAGGATTTATGCTCTACTCATTCCAATTATGAAACATCATTAAAGAGTTTCATATTGTTATTTCTCGTCACTACCTCCCCGTCCCGGGATTGGGTAATTTACGCGCCTGCTGCCTTCCTTGGATGTGGTAGCCATTTCTCAGGCTCCCTCTCCGGAATCGAACCCTGATTCCCCGTTACCCGTTGCAACCATGGTAGTCCTCTATACTACCATCCATAGTTGATAGGGCAGATATTTGCGAGATCTGTCGTCGGTGCGAGACCATACGATCAGCATCATTATCCAGACTTCAACTCAATGACACGGAGAACCCGCGATTGGTTTGACTAATAAGTGCACCAGTTCCCGCGAGGGTCCTGGCATGTTGCATGTATTAGCTCTAGATTTTCCACAGTTATCCAAGTAACTAGGTTGATGATCTCGTAAATTATAGCTGTTATACTGAGCCTTATGCGGTTTCACATTAAATCTGTTTGTACTTAGACATGCATGGCTTAACCTTTGAGACGAGCGTATATTACTGGTAGGATCAACCAGAATTCCGACTTTGCGTTCGAATGTTCATTGTCCCATTGCACCCGGAGGAGCAAACACCACGTTCTATATGTTGTCAAGTCCGGTAGCACACGGGAGGCGAGCCCCCGTGCGAACCTCATTGCCCTCGTATCACACACACCCGATGCACCGGACAGGCACTTGAGCGGCATTCGACTCCGCTAAGCGCACGTGCGCCCGATTGTGCATGCGCTGACGGGGCCTTCATACCCCTACCACAGCGACCTTATGCCAAACTTCCATGAATACTTAGGTGAGCTGACAAGGGCCTTCATTTCCCTACCATCAACTAAAGGACACGCTAGGCGCGTCCGATCATTGCAACTGCGGGGCTTTCATACCCCAATCACCACAGTACGCAATTCACCAGAGTTTAATCACAACCCCCCCGGACATGGCACACTATTAACTTGCAACAAAACTTAGTGTGTGCCGGGCACATCGGTTCCACAAAATCATTCCCGATGTACCCCAATTGGGGTTGTGAACGCATCCATGGTCCTCTGACACACCCAACCAAGCGTGGATACTACATACCTCAAACACCCAGTACACTAACAGACAAATCAATATATGGTTGCTTTCCCCCAGACATTTGCCAATCACTTGGCACCCGGACGGGAACTCGCTCCTGATTGCGCCATTGCCACCCATTTGCCAAGAGCGAGTTCTGTATGTAGATTTCATTTGGAAAGACAACCGTGTACTGGATATTCTATCCGACGATTACAGATGACGAGTACGAGACTCGACTACACTCACGGATAATACATTTTGGGTCGAGATTGCTTTCGGGGTTTTCGATTGGTCTTGCGCTTGTAAACGTATAACTTTGACTTGTGGTAACCTCGGTATGTTAGTCGATCACGTGGTTGTGAACTGGTAAGGGTGGGCAATCTGTTCACTTGCACTCTGGGTAGGAATAGGTGAGCGCTATAGGTTAAGATCATTGTATGGTTCCATCGTGATGACTTTCGCTAGATAGTAGGATGTTTGGATAGTTATAACGTTTCTGGCCATTTGTTCATAGTGTTCGGTTCATTGAGGAATTCGATTGGTCTTTGCTTCACACACGTGGTCGATCACTTGGATGTGAACTAGGGTGAGAATAAGGTGTTCACTAGTGCTCTTAGGTTTTGGATCAGTACTGAGCACTTGATTGGTTTCGCATAATATGTATCCATAGTGATGACTCTTTCCAGCTTAAGATTTCGTGACCGGTTTCGAATCCTTCCCACGTTCGCTTTTACTTGGTTAGGTTTTCGAGTGTAGATTTGAAAGCAATCTCATGTATGTATCCCATCTGATATAAGCCACTGACAGTTCATGTCACCTCGTTCAACTCTCGCTGGGTCACAGAAGTATGTTACTGCGCCCATTATCCCTACTCGGATAGGTTCGGTTCGTTCGTTTTATACTACGGTGAGTAAACTCAATTTGTGCATCGCATAGCCATGGAAAGCAAGCTTTCGCGGGCCTCTTCGACTGTTTTGATACGAGCTGTGCCCGTGATGCTTGTCATCCCAGGATACTAGACCCCTTTGGACGACCGCATGACCATCAGAAAGTAAATTCCACGTTCGATTTGGGGTGTGAACCCCGAACATAAAGTCTTTGTGTAGAACCACGAGGGCTCTATAGTACCGATTCTCTCGGTACGCTTGGTCCGTGTTCCTTTATGTTCGTACTCTTGTGTGTATAATATTCATGTTCGGTTTGGGATATTTGCTACTTTCACCAGGGTCCCGTTCTTCATACAAGTCTGCCTTGCTAATGTGGTAACTTTATAGTGTAGTTCTGACATCCCAATTTTGGGACTTAGCCGATTTTTCGTATATTTCCATATGACCCATAGGGTCCCTTTCTTCATACAAGCTTGCCTAGGGCGATCGGTCAAAACTTGTCTTACTATTCGATTGGTCTTCGCAGTTTCACCCTAGGCAATTCGCCTAGGTCTGTCTTCTTGAGGAGGCCAAAACCCGAAATAAGGAGGTCTGGCCGACCCTGAAACCTCCCCTGTCTTAACTACACTAACCCGATTTTTCAGGGTCCTCAGCGCCATACAACTTTGCCTAGGTCACTTATACTCTTGACTTAGGCAATCTGACTTGGTCCGTGTTTCTTCCTAGGGTTCACCTAGGTACTTTGCCTTGCTTGATGTGGTAACTTTTTAGTGTAGTTCTGACATCCCAATTTTGGGACTTAGCCGATTTTTCATGAATTTCCATATGACCCTAAGGGTCCCTTTCTTCATACAAGCTTGCCTAGGGCGATCGGTCAAAACTTGTCTTACTATTCGATTGGTCTTCGCAGTTTCACCCTAGGCAATTCGCCTAGGTCTGTCTTCTTGAGGAGGCCAAAACCCGAAATAAGGAGGTCCAGCCGACCCTGAAACCTCCCCTGTCTTAACTACACTAACCCGATTTTTCAGGGTCCTCAGCGCCATACAACTTTGCCTAGGTCACTTATACTCTTGACTTAGGCCATCTGACTTGGTCCGTGTTTCTTCCTAGGGTTCACCTAGGTACTTTGCCTTGCTTGATGTGGTAACTTTATAGTGTAGTTCTGACATCCCAATTTTGGGACTTAGCCGATTTTTCATGAATTTCCATATGACCCTAAGGGTCCCTTTCTTCATACAAGCTTGCCTAGGGCGATCGGTCAAAACTTGTCTTACTATTCGATTGGTCTTCGCACTTTCACCCTAGGCAGTTTGCCTAGGTCTGTCTTCTTGAGGAGGCCAAAACCCGAAATAAGGAGGTTCAGCCGACCCAGAAACCTCCCCTGTCTGAACTACACTAACCCGATTTTTCAGGGTCCTCAGCGCCATACAACTTTGCCTAGGTCACTTGTACTCTTGACTTAGGCCATCTGACTTGGTCCGTGTTTCTTCCTAGGGTTCACCTAGGTACTTTGCCTTGCTTGATGTGGTAACTTTTTAGTGTAGTTCAGACATCCCAATTTTGGGACTTAGCCGATTTTTCATGTATTTCCATATGACCCATAGGGTCCCTTTCTTCATACAAGCTTGCCTAGGGCGATCGGTCAAAACTTGTCTTACTATTCGATTGGTCTTCGCACTTTCACCCTAGGCAGTTTGCCTAGGTGTAGCTTCTTGAGGAGGTCAAAACCCAAAATAAGGAGGTTCAGCCGACCCAAAAACCTCCCCTGTCTGAACTACACTAACCCGATTTTTCAGGGTCCTCAGCGCCATACAACTTTGCCTAGGTCACTTGTACTCTTGACTTAGGCCATCTGACTTGGTCCGTGTTTCTTCTTAGGGTTCACCTAGGTACTTTGCCTTGCTTGATGTGGTAACTTTTTAGTGTAGTTCAGACATCCCAATTTTGGGACTTAGCCGATTTTTCATGTATTTCCATATGACCCATAGGGTCCCTTTCTTCATACAAGCTTGCCTAGGGCGATCGGTCAAAACTTGTCTTACTATTCGATTGGTCTTCGCACTTTCACCCTAGGCAGTTTGCCTAGGTGTAGCTTCTTGAGGAGGTCAAAACCCAAAATAAGGAGGTTCAGCCGACCCAAAAACCTCCCCTGTCTAAACTACACTAACCAGATTTTTCAGGGTCCTCACCGTCATACAACTTTGCCTAGGTCACTTGCACTCTTGACTTAGGCCATCTGACTTGGTCCGTGTTTCTTGCTAGGGTTCACCTAGGTAGTTTGCCTTGCTTGATGTGGTAACTTTTTAGTGTAGTTCTGACATCCCAATTTTGGGACTTAGCCGATTTTTCGTATATTTCCATATGACCCATAGGGTCCCTTTCTTCATACAAGCTTGCCTAGGGCGATCGGTCAAAACTTGTCTTACTATTCGATTGGTCTTCGCACTTTCACCCTAGGCAGTTTGCCTAGGTGTAGCTTCTTGAGGAGGTCAAAACCCAAAATAAGGAGGTTCAGCCGACTTAAAAACCTCCCCTGTCTGAACTACACTAACCCGATTTTTCAGGGTCCTCAGCGCCATACAACTTTGCCTAGGTCACTTGTACTCTTGACTTAGGCCATCTGACTTGGTCCGTGTTTCTTCCTAGGGTTCACCTAGGTAGTTTGCCTTGCTTGGTGTGGTAACATTTGAGTGTAGTTCTGACATCATCATTTTGGGACTTAGCCGATTTTTCGTAAAATACCATATGACCCATATGGGTCCTTTCCTTCATATAAGTTTGCCTTGCTTGGTGTGGTAACATTTGAGTGTAGTTCTGACATCATCATTTTGGGACTTAGCCGATTTTTCGTAAAATACCATATGACCCATCAGGGACCTTTGCTTCATATAAGTTTGCCTTGCTTGGTGTGGTAACATTTGAGTGTAGTTCTGACATCCCCATTTTGGGACTTAGCCGATTTTTCGTAAAATACCATATGACCCATCAGGGTCCTTTGCTTCATATAAGTTTGCCTTGCTTGGTGTGGTAACATTTGAGTGTAGTTCTGACATCCCCATTTTGGGACTTAGCCGATTTTTCGTAAAATACCATATGACCCATCAGGGTCCTTTGCTTCATATAAGTTTGCCTTGCTTGGTGTGGTAACATTTGAGTGTAGTTCTGACATCCCCATTTTGGGACTTAGCCGATTTTTCGATCCATACCATATGACCCATCAGGGTCCTTTGCTTCATATAAGTTTGCCTTGCTTGGTGTGGTAACATTTGAGTGAGTGTGTAGTTCTGACATCCCCATTTTGGGACTTAGCCGATTTTTCGTAAAATACCATATGACCCATCAGGGTCCTTGCCTTCATATAAGTTTGCCTTGCTTGGTGTGGTAACACATGAGTGTAGTTCTGACATCCCCATTTTGGGACTTAGCCGATTTTTCGTAAAATACCATATGACCCATCAGGGTCCTTTGCTTCATATAAGTTTGCCTTGCTTGGTGTGGTAACATTTGAGTGTAGTTCTGACATCCCCATTTTGGGACTTAGCCGATTTTTCGATCCATACCATATGACCCATCAGGGTCCTTTGCTTCATATAAGTTTGCCTTGCTTGGTGTGGTAACATTTGAGTGTAGTTCTGACATCCCCATTTTGGGACTTAGCCGATTTTTCGTAAAATACCATATGACCCATCAGGGTCCTTGCCTTCATATAAGTTTGCCTTGCTTGGTGTGGTAACATATGAGTGTAGTTCTGACATCCCCATTTTGGGACTTAGCCGATTTTTCGTAAAATACCATATGACCCATATGGGTCCTTTGCTTCATATAAGTTTGCCTTGCTTGGTGTGGTAACATTTGAGTGTAGTTCTGACATCATCATTTTGGGACTTAGCCGATTTTTCGTAAAATACCATATGACCCATCAGGGACCTTTGCTTCATATAAGTTTGCCTTGCTTGGTGTGGTAACATTTGAGTGTAGTTCTGACATCCCCATTTTGGGACTTAGCCGATTTTTCGTAAAATACCATATGACCCATCAGGGTCCTTTGCTTCATATAAGTTTGCCTTGCTTGGTGTGGTAACATTTGAGTGTAGTTCTGACATCCCCATTTTGGGACTTAGCCGATTTTTCGATCCATACCATATGACCCATCAGGGTCCTTGCCTTCATATAAGTTTGCCTTGCTTGGTGTGGTAACATTTTAGTGTAGTTCTGACATCACCATTTTGGGACTTAGCCGATTTTTCGTAAAATACCATATGACCCATCAGGGTCCTTGCCTTCATATAAGTTTGCCTTGCTTGGTGTGGTAACATTTGAGTGTAGTTCTGACATCACCATTTTGGGACTTAGCCGATTTTTCGTAAAATACCATATGACCCATCAGGGTCCTTGCCTTCATATAAGTTTGCCTTGCTTGATGTGGTAACATTTGAGTGTAGTTCAGACATCCCCATTTTGGGACTTAGCCGATTTTTCGATCCATACCATATGACCCATCAGGGTCCTTTTTCTTCATATAAGTTTCCCAAGACTTAGTGCTTTTTACCTTTGGACACCAATATCACCCTTACGGGTTTCTTTGATCTTCTCACTTTGTATTGACCAAAAGTAGGTCTTGCCATGCCAAACATATAATTGTTCTACACCAAGTCTCTATCTCGTACCGCCAGCTCGGTACATTCGATCAACCTGCCCTTAAGGCACCCGGGACTTAGCCATTTTTTCACATTTTTCATGATTTTGAGGCAACTTTTCTCGACTTTGTCACCTTATATCACCAAGATCCTTTCCCTTTAGCGCTTCACTCTGTTCGTATGATATTTAGCGCTGACTATCACCTTTCTATCGCTGACCTCAACTTCTTATTCGGTGCCATAGAGCCAGAGATATTTGGTGTATGCTGTTATAAGGGAAGTTTGTCACTTTTTCAAAGGCCCACTTTGGGACGCCCATATCTCACCTTCACGTATCTTCGATCTTCTTGTCGTCTATGGACGAAACTTAGGTCTTGTATTGGCCAACTTATAAATGTTCTACGGCCAAGCCGTATCTCTTACCGCCAGCCCGGTATTCATGGACTTAGTCGGATTTTCGCCTCTCGTGGTAACAATTTCTGACTTTGACTCACAATAACACCCGAACGGTCACATGCTAGCGCTTTGCTTGGTAGGAATTATAGTTAGCGCTACCTTTTCTCTTTCCATCGATACCTTGTTCGTTCCATTCCATGCCATACAGCCGAAGTTATGATGTTTCCCGTTTTCCATATCATGTGGAGCTTATGCTCTGGGAAAACCATCTAACACCTGTACCACCCTTTTGGGTACCACCGATCTCGTCACTATGTTCGGGCCAAATATAGGTTATAACATGCCCAACATATAATTGTTCTACACCAAGTCTCTATCTCTTACCGCCTGCTCGGTATTTTACTCGTAAGTCCAAATTTCACAACTTGTACTTTTTGGCCCAATGTACTCGAGTTTCAATTTTGGTAACATTTTTCGACTTTGACACTTAATAACTTCCAAATCATGCTAGTTAGCGCTTTGCTTTCTTCTAGTCGTATCTAGCGCTGGGTGTTACCTTTCCAAAACATATCCTAGCTTAACAATCCATGCCATACAGCCGGAGCTATACGGTGCACAAGTCAAATCCATTTTAGCCATGTTTCATTTTTGCCAATTTTTGACCACTCGTATCACCCTTCCAGAGTGGTCCGATCTTCTCGCTGTCTATGGACGACTTTTAGGTCTCGTAGAGGCAAACTTATAAGTATTCTACGTCAACCCGCTATCTCTTACCGCCTGCTCGGTATTCTTGGTCTTGTGTGATTTTTGGAAATTTTGGTATTATTTTTCCACTTTGTCGCTTAATAACTCAGTTTTGCTCAACACTTAGCGCTTCGGTTGTTTGGGATTATAGTTAGCGCTCGGTTCGACCTTTCCAACACTGATCTTAGCTTGTCGATCCGTTCCATACAGCCTGAGTTATTCGCGATACCGTGTTTCAACCCATTTCTCAAGTCTCGTTTTGGTCCAACTTTGAACCAGCCATATCACCCTGATGGGTACCTCCGATCTTCTCGCTCTATATTGGCCAAAGTTAGGTCTTGTGGTAACGTACTTATGATTGTTCTACGCCGTGTTCGTAGCTCTGGTCGTTCGCCCGCTATTTTCGATCATAAGGTGAATTTTTGCCTCTAAACCACCATTTTTCACCTTTGCCCTCTAATATGACCGACTTGCTCAACACCTAGCGCTTCGCTTGGTAGGACACATAGCTAGCGCTCGTCAAGACCTTTCCAACGCATATCCAAGCTTTCCGATCCGAGCCATACAGCCTGAGCTATAGGCGATACCGTTTTTCCCATTTTCTTGGTCACATGCACTTTAGGGTACCCCTTTTTGCCTTTGACCCTTAATACCTCCTCCGGGTCACTAGTAGGCGCTCAGCTTGGTAGGAAACATAGCTAGAGCAGGCCTTCACCTTTCCAAAACTGCCTCAAGTGTACCGATCCGACATCTAGAACCAAAGTTATGGTCATTCCTATCATGCTCTACTTTCATGGTCAACCTCCACCAAGCACACCTAGGTTGGACCAACTTTCACCAACTCATCTCGAACCCCAAATTTGCTTCGACCTACTAGGTTTCCCTAGTAAAGTGGTCAAAACATCCATTACAACACGACTGGTCTTTCTGGTGGTCGACCTAGGCGACTTTGTTCGACGACCACCACCCCATGGAACTAAAAGACGTCCCTTGATACGGACCACCGATACATTTTCCGGCCTGTCTAAACTACACTCATCGAAATTTTTTTGGGTCCCCACCGTCATACAAGTTTGCCTAGGTCAAGTTTTTCTTCCGGATCGGCCGCGGACCTCACTTTTCATTATCTAGGGAGGCCATAGGGCCCCAAAAGGGGTTTTTTAAAATTTTCGACACTTTCGACTTTGGTCGGATTTTTTCCGATTTTGGTCCGACCTAGGGACTTGGTGGTCCAAGGAGCCTCGGGACCAAACTTTTTTCTCAGGGGTCCCTACCTCCATACAACTTTGCCTAGGTCAATTTTTTGTTCCAAATCGACCGCGGATTTCACTTTTCAATATCTGGGGCTCGTGTAGAGTCCGAATATGAGGTTTTCTCATTTTTCGACATTTTCGACTTTTTTCGACTTTTTTCGGGTTTTTCGACCTAGGGGTCCGCCGAACAAATTTTGGGTCAAAAATTTTTATTGAACTAGTCGAAAGTACGCAAAAAGATAAGACTTTTTGCCGAAGACACCATGCCCCGGAACCGACTCCTTCCCCTTCAAAATAGGGGACAAACGTGATTTTTGAAACTTTTCATTAGGGAGCCCAAGACTTAGAAAATTTTCAAATTCTCGATTTTTCGATTGCGAGCTAGCGCTTTGCGGTCTTCGGCAATGTTGTAGATCTCGACGAGATAAAACTTTTTGGTCAAGGGACATTTTGCCCTCCGACCCCTCCTTCCCCCCGCAAATCGCCCCCCAAAGTGCAATTTTTGCATTTTCACCTCTTTGCACGCACTGTTCGGCCCAAATGGCCACTTTCTATGGGTCTGAGCGCTTTGCGGTCTTCGGCAAACTTTTAGAGCGTACCAAGCCCTAATTATAATTGTTCTACACCACCTTCGTACCTCTTCATCCCTGGCCGCTATTCGCGTACCAAGGTAATTTTTGTTCATTTTGTCAACATTTTTCATCTTTGACTGCTTCTATCGGCCTTGCCATGAACCGATAGCGCTTCGCTGTGTTCTAACGTAAGTTAGTACTACTCATTACCTTTCCAAATCATGTCTTAGATTGTCATTTGCTTGCATACAGCCGGAGCTATGAGCGATACCGTAAAAAGTACCGAAACTTGGAAAAATCCTTGGATCGCCCATATCCCCCCTTTGGGGACCAGATATCGAAAAAAGTTCTGATTCATAAAGTTGCGCCTTAACGTGTTCTAGTTATGCCTAGAACATTTCACTTCGCTAGCTGGCCTGCAACTTAGCCGTAATTGGGATTTTAGGGTGTTCAAGGAGGGCCCATTTCCTGCGACTTGGTATCTTTTGGGCCCTATGTTTCTCTAATATCTCCACGAGTTTTCCAGATAGCTTTCTCATACTTTCAGGGTGCCTAGAGCACCTCAAGACCTTTCCAACGCTATGCCGTTTGCTTCGCTCGGACATCTACAGCCGAAGTTATTCGAGGTACACTGTACCTTACCCTGTTTTCTCAGTACTTGGTCGAAAATTTCGATCAGCCATATGACCGACTTGGACAACCCTGAGCGGGTTGGCCCCATATAACTAAACTTTCGTCTCGTGGAGGCAAACTTATAAATATTCCACGTCAACTCGCTATCTCGTACCGCCTTGACGGTATACTTGGTCCAAGGGCCATTTCCAGCGACTTGGTCGCAATTTCGCTCTAAGTTTCGCTAATACCTTCGTCCGTGGACATGGTGATTTTTTGTTCGTATTTTTCCTTGATAGTCCCACTCAAGACTATTCCATACCAGAGCAAAGCGTCCCGCTAAGTGCCATACAGCCTGAGCAGTAATTCATGAAAGGTACCTCTACCAGTTTTTGCCATACATGGGTACAAACATTGGATCGCCCATATCTCCACTTTGGAGGCCAGCCAGCACCTTAGCCCCATATACTTTTTTGTTGGTCATACCATGCACCAAATATAATTGTTGTACGTCAACTTGCTATCTCTTCTCCAACTTGCCGTTATTCTTGGTCCAAGACCCATTTCATTCGTTTTTGGACCCATTTTGCTATATGTTTCACTAATAGTTTCGGCCATGGACAAGCTGATTTTCTACTTGTATTTTTCCTCGATAGTCCCACTCAAGACCATTCCAAATCACACCGGAACTTGTCGCTCGGTGGCAAACTGACCGAGTTATAATTCATGAAAGGTACCTCACCTTGGTACACCACGTGGTCGGCCCAAACCATAAACCGACCAAACGACCGACTTGGAGCACCCTGATCGGGTTGCCCCCATATAATGAAAGTTGCGTCTCTACACGCCCAACTTATGAATATTCTACGCCAAGTCGCTATCTCATACCGGTAAGCCGGTATTCACCTTCCAAGTGTGATTTTGGTCAAGTGCTATTTCCTGCGACTTGGTCCCCGAATTGGACCATCATCACCTAATATCTCCGTGGTCTTTCAACTCAGCCTCATGAAACTTTCAGGGTAGATAGGTCTCCCAGAGACCTTTCCAACGGTATGCCGTTTGTCTTGCTCGGCCATCTACAGCCGAAGTTATTCATGGTACTTGGTACCTTACCCTGTTTTTTCCATACTTGTTCGTACTTGGGTACAAACTTTGGATCGCCCATATCTCCACTTTGCAGGCCAGCCAGCACCTTGGCCCCATATACTTTTTTGTTGGTCATACCATGCACCAAATATAATTATTCTACGTCAACTTGCTATCTCTTCTCCAACTTGCCGTTATTCTTGGTCCAAGTCCCATTTCATTCGTTTTCGGACCCATTTTGCCATATGTTTCACTAATAGCTTCGCCCATAGACAAGCTGATTTTCTATTTGTATTTTTGCTTGATAGTCCCACTCAAGACCATTCCAAATCACATCGCAACTTGTCGCTCGGTAGCAAACTGACCGAGTTATAATTCATGAAAGGTACCTCTTCTTGGTACACCACATGGTCGGCCCAAACCATAAACCGACCAAACGACCGACTTGGAGCACCCTGACCGGGTTGCCCCCATATAATGAAAGTTGCGTCTTTACACGTCCAACTTATGAATATTCTACGCCAAGTCGCTATCTCTTACCGGTAAGCCGGTATTCACCTTCCAAGCGTGATTTTGGTCAAGTGCCATTTCCTGCGACTTGGTCCCCGAATTGGACCATCATCACCTAATATCTCCGTGGTCTTTCAACTCAGCCTCATGAAACTTTCAGGGTAGATAGGTCTCCCCAATACCTTTCCAACGATATGCGGTTTGCCTCGCTAGGCCATCTACAGCCGAAGTTATTCATGGTACTTGGTACCTTACCCTGTTTTTTCCATACTTGTTCATACTTGGGTACAAACTTTGAATCGCCCATATCACCACTTTGGAGGCCAGCCAGCGCCTTGGCCCCATACACATTTTTGTTGGTCATACCACGCACTAGTTATAAATGTTCTACGCAAGCTTGCTATCTCTTCTCCAACTTGCGGTTATTTTTGACTCAAGTCCCATTTCCATAGTTTTTGGTACCAATTTGCTCTATGTTTCGCTAATAGCTTCGCCCAAGGACTTTGTGATTTTTTGTTCGCATTTTTCCTAAATAGTCCCACTCAAGACTATTCCAAATCACACCTTAGCTTGTCGCTCAGTGCCATACAGCCAGAGTTTTAATTCATGAAAGGTACATCACCTTGGTACACCACGTGGTCGGTCCAAACCATCAACCAACCATATGACCGACTTCGAGTCGAGCTAGCGGCTAGGCTCAATATAATGAAATGCGTGTCTTGATGCGGGCTACTGACGGTCTGAACAATGTAGCTCGCTAGCTCGTCTCTAAACTTGTGTTTTGGTCGAATATTGGGTGTTCATGTACCACTTCGGGTAACATGGACTTTGGTGCAACTTTACCACTTGTGCACTTAATAACTTCCCGGTCATTCAAGTCTTTGCCTTCATACTTTCAGGGTAGTTAGGTCTCGTCGAGACCTTTCCATACATATGCCAAACTCATCGATCGGACATCTATAGCCCGAGTTATTCGCGGTACACCGTACCTTACCCTGTTTTTTCCTCAATTGGGTACAAACCTTGGAACACCCATATCGCCCCTTTAGAGACTAGCTGGCACGTTGGCCTCATATAATGATAAGTGCACCTCAACTAGGGCTACTGACGGTCAGAACATTTCAACTTGCTAGCTCGGGCCCACACTTGTGTTTTTCTCGAATATATGGTTCAAGTGTGCCACTTTGGGCACCTTTATACATTTTGTCCCCACACAACTTTCTTGCCTTGGTAGATAGGGTCTTGTGTTCTCGGGCAAAAAGATGCACCAAAATATGGTCTAACTTTCGTTCTTATACCGCAAAGCGCTATCTCCAACACCCGAGGAGATAGAAAGTGATTATGTTCGGTATATCGGTCTTCCATGGCCTACTATGGTAAGCCCCTGCAGGTATGCAACCGAAGGTGCTTGGTACATGTATTTGGTGCAAAATCGGTGCAAAGTAGGTGTTTCCTTGATCGGGCTATAACTTTCTTGGTTGATGTTGGATTGCTTTGCGGTCTTCGGGGGATAGTTAGGGAACATGTTGGCCAACATTTTCTTATTCCTCAGCCTGGCCGTACCTCCTACCGTCTAGGCGGTATTCATGCTCTAAGTTGGAACTTGTGTTCCTTCGGGCAACTTTTCTGACTTTGACGCTTAATATCTTCCGTTCATATGCAGTCTAAGCTCTGCAACTCTCAGGAAAGCTAGTACTACTCATTTCCTTTCCATATCAGTCTTTGGCTTGTCGATCCAATGTCTACAGCCTTAGTTATTCACGTTCCCTGTGAAGGTAGGTTTTTGCCCATTTTCCAGTTCATGTGGTAACATTCCCGGACTTTGCCGGCTTTCTCTTCATGTGGTAACTTGCTTGCTTGTGTGGTAACTTGGAAGTGTATGTCTGACAGACCCAATCTCGGACTTAGCCGATTTTTCTCTTCATATCATATGGATCAATCACTAGGCCATCTTGCTTGCTTGTGTGGTAACTTGAAAGTGTATGTCTGACAGACCCAATCTGGGACTTAGCCGATTTTTCTCTTCATATCATATGGATCCATCACTTGGCCATCTTGCTTGCTTGTGTGGTAACTTGGAAGTGTATTTCCGACAGACCCAATCTGGGACTTAGCCGATTTTTCTCTTCATATCATATGGATCCATCACTAGGCCATCTTGCTTGCTTGTGTGGTAACTTGGAAGTGTATTTCCGACAGACCCAATCTGGGACTTAGCCGATTTTTCTCTTCATATCATATGGATCCATCACTAGGCCATCTTGCTTGCTTGTGTGGTAACTTGGAAGTGTATTTCTGACAGACCCAATCTCGGACTTAGCCGATTTTTCTCTTCATATCATATGGATCCATCAATACGCCATCTTGCTTGCTTGTGTGGTAACTTGGAAGTGTATGTCTGACAGACCCAATCTCGGACTTAGCCGATTTTTCTCTTCATATCATATGGATCAATCACTAGGCCATCTTGCTTGCTTGTGTGGTAACTTGAAAGTGTATGTCTGACAGACCCAATCTGGGACTTAGCCGATTTTTCTCTTCATATTATATGGATCCTGGACTTAGCCGATTATTAGGTTATTATATATGGATCCTGGACTTAGCCGATTTTTCGCTTCATATAATATGGATCCTGGACTTAGCCGATTATTAGGTTATTATATATGGATCCTGGACTTAGCCGATTTTTCTCTTCATATAATATGGATCCTGGACTTAGCCGATTATTAGGTTATTATATATGGATCCTGGACTTAGCCGATTTTTCTCTTCATAATATGGATCCGGGACTTAGCCGATTTTTCCCTTCATATAATATGGATCCGGGACTTAGCCGATTTTTCCCTTCATATAATATGGATCCGGGACTTAGCCAATTTTTCTCTTCATGTGGTAACGTATGCCAATCGCTCACAAGTAATGGGATAAGGGTACTTGTGTTCTTCCATCTTCTAAGTCCCGCACGGGGACATCGTGATCGCCCCAAGTCCGGAATAGCGCCAAGTCAAGCCCCACGGTGGCCGTGCAGGACCTGTTAGCGGCGGCCCCACTGACAGCACTAATCCGGACTTAGAAATTATATCTTTCTAATCGAACACCACACACGCAACACCACCATACCACCATCTCCTTGCAAGTACCTAAGTACCCGCAACTCCATGGTGAAGGCAATGTCACTCCATCACCAACCTCTTTGCACTGCAAGCACTTGCGTACCCACAACACTCCGAAGAAGGCAACGGCGCGCGATGCTCGACTCCACACACCACACCACACCACACCACCGATGGCCAGCCAGCCAGCCAGCCCAACTAAGGGCTAACCCACCAACCAACCACCAATGGCCTAGGCCAGCCGGATCCCACCTTCAAGTCCAAGCACAGCCAAGTGCAAGTACCGCCAAGTGTTCACCAACCGCCCAACACACCACACCACCGATGGCCAGCCAGCCAGCCAGCCCAGCTAAGGGCTAACCCACCAACCAACCACCAATGGCCTAGGCCAGCCGGATCCCACCTTCAAGTCCAAGCACAGCCAAGTGCAAGTACCGCCAAGTGTTCACCAACCAACCATCACACCAGGTCAGCCGGCCAGTACCCACCTTCAAGTGCCATTACCCTCGGGTGCAAGCCCAATCAAGTGTTAACCAACCAACCCGGCCAAGGCAGCCAACAGGCCGGCACCCTACAGCACCGACCCGCCATCACCACCTCAACCGTTGACCATGCAAGTGGCCTCGGACAACAGGTGACACCCGAAGTACATCCGAAGAACGTATATCAAGTGTTTGCTCACCAAGTCCTCAACCAACCCCAAGTACCCGGAGGTACCCAGAGTGTTGGATCCGCCAACCCGTCCCGGCACTCCAAGTCCTTGC
>NW_026689839.1:507500-537500 GCF_943734765.1 Anopheles ziemanni | reverse complement strand
TCCACATAGGGCAAGCTAGAATTAACTATCTTACCCAGGACCGCCGAAGCAGCGTGGACCAGGGGAGAACTATACTTTGTCTTGTATGCCCTCTTCCACATAGGGCAAGCTAGAACTAACTATCTTACCCAGGACCGCCGAAGCAGCGTGGACCAGTGGAGGACTATACTTTGTTCATAACACCACAGTATTGAGTAATGTGCCCTCTTCCACATAGGGCAAGCTAGAATGAACTATCTTACCCAGGACCGCCGGAGCAGTGTGGACCAGTGGAGGACTACACAATCATGAGGTTTGATATCGACTTGTGTGTTTCAATAGGGTACCGATGGTATGTTTTGAACCGATTTGATTTAGCCATTCTGAAGTCATCACTTGGTTGAAGCGCTGAACTAGGGAGGGGCATCGTTTACATATATATTGGTTTTCGCATGCTCTACTAGGTTAATGTCATAGGGTTGGCTATCGAGCATGCCCAAGTGATGACTTGATTGTGTGCTTGCTTGAATTCTTCACATTTCATACCATCGGTTAGTTGTCGAATCATTCCTCGATCATAACCTTCGTTCTTGGTTCATGTATGCTCTCTTCCACATAGGGCAAGCTAGAATTAACTATCTTACCCAGGACCGCCGGAGCAGCGTGGACCAGGGGAGAACTATACTTTGTCTTGTATGCCCTCTTCCACATAGGGCAAGCTAGAATGAACTATCTTACCCAGGACCGCCGGAGCAGCGTGGACCAGTGGAGGACTATACTTTGTTCATAACACCACAGTATTAAGTATGGTGTCCTCTTCCACATAGGGCAAGCTAGAATTAACTATCTTACCCAGGACCGCCGAAGCAGTGTGGACCAGGGGAGGACTATACTTTATACTTCACACACTAGCCATATTGAAGTCATCACTTGGTTGAAGCACTGAACTAGGGCGAGTCTATCGTTTACTTTGCATTGGGATAATACGCTGCATGCTCTCTTAGGTTAATGTCATGTGGTTGGCTATAGAGCATGCCCAAGTGATGACTTTGTTTCAAGCTCAACAGGTAGGGTATTGAGTCCTCTTCCACATAGGGCAAGCTAGAATGAACTATCTTACCCAGGACCGCCGGAGCAGCGTGGACCAGTGGAGGACTATACTTTGTTCATAACACCACAGTATTAAGTATGGTGTCCTCTTCCACATAGGGCAAGCTAGAACTAACTATCTTACCCAGGACCGCCGAAGCAGTGTGGACCAGGGGAGGACTATACTTTATACTTCACACACTAGCCATACTGAAGTCATCACTTGGTGGGGGTGAACTACGGCGGTATCTATCGTTTTGGTTCGGTCTATATAGGGTCGCTTGCATGCTCATTCGAATATAATGTAATTGTGTATGGCAATATGAGCATGCCCAAGTGATGACTTTGTTTCAAGCTCAACAGGTAGGGTATTGAGTCCTCTTCCACATAGGGCAAGCTAGAATGAACTATCTTACCCAGGACCGCCGGAGCAGCGTGGACCAGTGGAGGACTCTATACTTTATACTTCACACCACAGTATTGAGTACGACTTGCATAAAGCCCCTAATGAGAACCACGAGGGCTCTCTCAATGTAGAACCACGAGGGCTCTAGTACCGATTCTCTCGGTACGGCTTGGTCCGTGTTCCTTTATGCTTGTACTCTTAGAAAGTCTCAACCCGGAGGTCTTGACTTTGATTGTCATAGTTGGACTACGACGGGGCATCCGACCATTGCTGATCGAACACCCCTGATTCACCATCTTTCGGGTAGGCGGTACGCGTACCTCCGGACGCGGAAGTCTCAACCCGGAGGTCTTGACTTTGATTGTCATAGTGGGACTACGACGGGGTATCCGACTCATCGAATACCCCAGAAGCACACCATCTTTCGGGTAGGCGGTACGCGTACCTCCGGACGCGGAAGTCTCAACCCGGAGGTCTTGACTTTGATTGTCATAGTTGGACTACGACGGGGTATCCGACTCATCGAATACCCCAGAAGCACACCATCTTTCGGGTAGGCGGTACGCGTACCTCCGGACGCGGAAAGTCTCAACCCGGAGGTCTTGACTTTGGTTGTCATAGTTGGACTATGACGGGGCATCCGACCATTGCTGATCGAACACCCCTGTTACACCATCTTTCGGATAGGCGGTGCGCGACACCACCGACGCGGAAAGTCTCAACCCGGAGGTCTTGACTTTGTATTGTTGGATAGTCCTCTTCCACTATAGGGCAAGCTGGAAATATTCCATTTTACCCAGGACTGCCGAGGCAGCGTGGACCAGGGGAGAACTTCACGGAATCTTCAGGCATCCATGATTGCCATAGTGCGTAAGCCGCCGCTGTGCGCGTCAACTCGTTCCCCGTGAGGAGGAGTCTAGCCGCCGCTAAAAGACGAAGCATTAAGTGTCCTCATTCCACTATAGGGCAAGCTAGAATTAACTATCTTACCCAGGACCGCCGAAGCAGCGTGGACCAGGCGAGGACTATACTTTATACTTCACACCACAGTATTGAGTACGACTTGCATAAAGCCCCTAATGAGAACCACGAGGGCTCTCTCAATGTAGAACCACGAGGGCTCTAGTACCGATTCTCTCGGTACGGCTTGGTCCGTGTTCCTTTATGCTTGTACTCGCGGAAAGTCTCAACCCGGAGGTCTTGACTTTGATTGTCATAGTTTCACTACGACGGGGCATCCGACCATTGCTGACCGAACACCCCTGATTCATCATCTTTCGGATAGGAGGTGCGCCCACCTCCGACGCGGAAGTCTCAACCCGGAGGTTCGGACTTAGAGTTTTTCCCATTTAAAAGTTTTTCTCTTAGCCATACTGAAGTCATCACTTGGTGAACGATTGAACTAGGGCGGGTTAATCGTTTATAGGTATCATGTGGTTTGCATGCTCTCTTAGGTTAAGGTCATGTGGTTGGCTATCGAGCATGCCCAAGTGATGACTTTGTTTCACGCTTGCTTGATTTCTTCATGATTCCCTGTTATATAGTGTAATCATTCGAGAACAGGGAATCTTTGGTTTTGCTCAACAGGTATTGGATGTCAACTTGGTATCTAGATCGCATTAAGTCTCAACCCTTAGGTTCGGACTTGTATAGTGACATCTTGTTACGGTCTTGAGTCTCAACCCGCAGGTTCGGACTACTTAGTGTTTGATCGAATATAATATGGCAACTTGTGCCTAAGTCTCAACCCGCAGGTTCGGACTTCTGTTTATTTGGCCAATGTATGTATAAGGCAACTTGTGCCTAAGTCTCAACCCGCAGGTTCGGACTTGTGTATTTGTTCGAAGTCATGTATAAGGCAACGTGTGCCTAAGTCTCAACCCGCAGGTTCGGACTTGTTAGTGTTTCGTCAACTTTCATATGGCAACTTGTGCCTAAGTCTCAACCCGCAGGTTCGGACTTGTGTATTTGTTCGAAGTCATGTATAAGGCAACTTGTGCCTAAGTCTCAACCCGCAGGTTCGGACTTGTGTATTTGTTCGAAGTCATGTATAAGGCAACGTGTGCCTAAGTCTCAACCCGCAGGTTCGGACTTGTTAGTGTTTCGTCAACTTTCATATGGCAACTTGTGCCTGAGTCTCAACCCGCAGGTTCGGACTTCTATAGTGTTTCGTCAATTATCATATGGCAACTTGTGCCGAAGTCTCAACCCGCAGGTTCGGACTTCTGGAAGGATCACTTGGCCACTAATGATCCTTCCGCAGGTTCACCTACGGAAACCTTGTTACGACTTTTACTTCCTCTAAATCATCAAGTTCGGTCAACTTCGATAAAGCAGACGCGGTTCACGAGGATCCAGCGAACGATCATCTCCAAAGACCTCACTAAATAATCCATCGGTAGTAGCGACGGGCGGTGTGTACAAAGGGCAGGGACGTATTCAACGCTGGCTGATGACCAGCACTTACTAGAAGTTCCGAGTTCATATGGACCATTGCAATCCATAATCCCTACTAAGTGAGTATTTGAGTGATTTCCCGTTCCTCTCGGAATAGGAGACACGCTGCTACCCACATTGTAGCACGCGTGTAGCCCAGAACATCTAAGGGCATCACGGACCTGTTATCGCTCGATCTCATTTTGCTAAACACAAATTGTCCTGCTAAGCAGCGTACCGTAAGTGCACTTGCGCACACGAACAGCGAAGGTGTCAGGTCATACTCCACCGAAAGGTCCTAACCCGTTCCAATCGGCATCGACGCATTAACGCTGACTGCGTTCTAGTTAGCATATGTGAGTCACGTTCGTTATCGGAATTAACCAGACAAATCAATCCACGAACTAAGAACGGCCATGCACCACTACCCTTAAATTTGAGAAAGAGCTATTAATCTGTCTCACCTCCATAAGTTCGGACCTGGTAAGTTTTCCCGTGTTGAGTCAAATTGAACCGCAAGCTCCATTTCATTGTGGTGCCCTTCCGTCAATTCCTTTAAGTTTCAACTTTGCAACCATACTTCCCCCGGAACCTGACTTTGGTTTCCCGGAAGCTACTGAGAGCACCTGGTTGTAGCGTCTCCCAATTGCTAGTTGGCATCGTTTACGGTTAGAACTAGGGCGGTATCTAATCGCCTTCGATCCTCTAACTTTCGTTCTTGATTAAAGAAAGCATCCTTGACAAATGCCTTCGCTTTAGTTAGTCTTACGACGGTCTACGAATTTCACCTCTCGCGCCGTAATACTAGTGTCCCCAACTACTTCTGTTAATCATTACCTCCGGTCTGAGTACAAACCAATGAAAGATTAGACCAAGGTCGTATTCCATTATTCCATGCAAGATTATTCTAGGGCGTTTGGGCACCCTGCTTTAAGCACTCTAATTTGTTCAAGGTAAACGTGAGCGGTCGAGCTCTATGTTACACTTGCACCCGTTGAAGGGCACACCATGACACAGACTTGGTGCCCTACCACACCATTGAGTCGCAACCAGATTCCGACTTGGCCCACCGACCACGGGTTGACCGGGTCGGCGGAGCCGGACTGTGTTGGACAAGTATCAACTTCGAACGTTTTAACCGCAACAATTTTAATATACGCTAGTGGAGCTGGAATTACCGCGGCTGCTGGCACCAGACTTGCCCTCCACTTGATCCTCGTAGAAGGATTTATGCTCTACTCATTCCAATTATGAAACATCATTAAAGAGTTTCATATTGTTATTTCTCGTCACTACCTCCCCGTCCCGGGATTGGGTAATTTACGCGCCTGCTGCCTTCCTTGGATGTGGTAGCCATTTCTCAGGCTCCCTCTCCGGAATCGAACCCTGATTCCCCGTTACCCGTTGCAACCATGGTAGTCCTCTATACTACCATCCATAGTTGATAGGGCAGATATTTGCGAGATCTGTCGTCGGTGCGAGACCATACGATCAGCATCATTATCCAGACTTCAACTCAATGACACGGAGAACCCGCGATTGGTTTGACTAATAAGTGCACCAGTTCCCGCGAGGGTCCTGGCATGTTGCATGTATTAGCTCTAGATTTTCCACAGTTATCCAAGTAACTAGGTTGATGATCTCGTAAATTATAGCTGTTATACTGAGCCTTATGCGGTTTCACATTAAATCTGTTTGTACTTAGACATGCATGGCTTAACCTTTGAGACGAGCGTATATTACTGGTAGGATCAACCAGAATTCCGACTTTGCGTTCGAATGTTCATTGTCCCATTGCACCCGGAGGAGCAAACACCACGTTCTATATGTTGTCAAGTCCGGTAGCACACGGGAGGCGAGCCCCCGTGCGAACCTCATTGCCCTCGTATCACACACACACCCGATGCACCGGACAGGCACTTGAGCGGCATTCGACTCCGCTAAGCGCTCGTGCGCCCGATTGTGCATGCGCTGATGGGGCCTTCATACCCCTACCACAGCGACCTTATGCCAAACTTCCATGAATACTTAGGTGAGCTGACAAGGGCCTTCATTTCCCTACCATCAACTAAAGGACACGCTAGGCGCGTCCGATCATTGCAACTGCGGGGCTTTCATACCCCAATCACCACAGTACGCAATTCACCAGAGTTTAATCACAACCCCCCCGGACATGGCACACTATTAACTTGCAACAAAACTTAGTGTGTGCCGGGCACATCGGTTCCACAAAATCATTCCCGATGTACCCCAATTGGGGTTGCGAACGCATTCACGGTCCTCTGACACACCCAACCAAGCGTGGATACTACATACCTCAAACACCCAGTACACTAACAGACAAATCAACATATGGTTGTTTTCCCCCAGACATTTGCCAATCACTTGGCACCCGGACGGGAACTCGCTCCTGATTGCGCCATTGCCACCCATTTGCCAAGAGCGAGTTCTGTATGTAGATTTCATTTGGAAAGACAACCGTGTACTGGATATTCTATCCGACGATTACAGATGACGAGTACGAGACTCGACTACACTCACGGATAATACATTTTGGGTCGAGATTGCTTTCGGGGTTTTCGATTGGTCTTGCGCTTGTAAACGTATAACTTTGACTTGTGGTAACCTCGGTATGTTAGTCGATCACGTGGTTGTGAACTGGTAAGGGTGAGCAATCTGTTCACTTGCACTCTGGGTAGGAATAGGTGAGCGCTATAGGTTAAGATCATTGTATGGTTCCATCGTGATGACTTTCGCTAGATAGTAGGATGTTTGGATAGTTATAACGTTTTTGGCCATTTGTTCATAGTGTTCGGTTCATTGAGGAATTCGATTGGTCTTTGCTTCACACACGTGGTCGATCACTTGGATGTGAACTAGGGTGAGAATAAGGTGTTCACTAGTGCTCTTAGGTTTTGGATCAGTACTGAGCACTTGATTGGTTTCGCATAATATGTATCCATAGTGATGACTCTTTCCAGCTTAAGATTTCGTGACCGGTTTCGAATCCTTCCCACGTTCGCTTTTACTTGGTTAGGTTTTCGAGTGTAGATTTGAAAGCAATCTCATGTATGTATCCCATCTGATATAAGCCACTGACAGTTCATGTCACCTCGTTCAACTCTCGCTGGGTCACAGAAGTATGTTACTGCGCCCATTATCCCTACTCGGATAGGTTCGGTTCGTTCGTTTTATACTACGGTGAGTAAACTCAATTTGTGCATCGCATAGCCATGGAAAGCAAGCTTTCGCGGGCCTCTTCGACTGTTTTGATACGAGCTGTGCCCGTGATGCTTGTCATCCCAGGATACTAGACCCCTTTGGACGACCGCATGACCATCAGAAAGTAAATTCCACGTTCGATTTGGGGTGTGAACCCCGAACATAAAGTCTTTGTGTAGAACCACGAGGGCTCTATAGTACCGATTCTCTCGGTACGCTTGGTCCGTGTTCCTTTATGTTCGTACTCTTGTGTGTATAATATTCATGTTCGGTTTGGGATATTTGCTACTTTCACCAGGGTCCCGTTCTTCATACAAGTCTGCCTTGCTAATGTGGTAACTTTATAGTGTAGTTCTGACATCCCAATTTTGGGACTTAGCCGATTTTTCGTATATTTCCACATGACCCATAGGGTCCCTTTCTTCATACAAGCTTGCCTAGGGCGATCGGTCAAAACTTGTCTTACTATTCGATTGGTCTTCGCAGTTTCACCCTAGGCAATTCGCCTAGGTCTGTCTTCTTGAGGAGGCCAAAACCCGAAATAAGGAGGTCTGGCCGACCCTGAAACCTCCCCTGTCTTAACTACACTAACCCGATTTTTCAGGGTCCTCAGCGCCATACAACTTTGCCTAGGTCACTTGTACTCTTGACTTAGGCCATCTGACTTGGTCCGTGTTTCTTCCTAGGGTTCACCTAGGTACTTTGCCATGCTTGATGTGGTAACTTTTTAGTGTAGTTCTGACATCCCAATTTTGGGACTTAGCCGATTTTTCATGAATTTCCATATGACCCTAAGGGTCCCTTTCTTCATACAAGCTTGCCTAGGGCGATCGGTCAAAACTTGTCTTACTATTCGATTGGTCTTCGCAGTTTCACCCTAGGCAATTCGCCTAGGTCTGTCTTCTTGAGGAGGCCAAAACCCGAAATAAGGAGGTCCAGCCGACCCTGAAACCTCCCCTGTCTGAACTACACTAACCCGATTTTTCAGGGTCCTCAGCGCCATACAACTTTGCCTAGGTCACTTGTACTCTTGACTTAGGCCATCTGACTTGGTCCGTGTTTCTTCCTAGGGTTCACCTAGGTACTTTGCCTTGCTTGATGTGGTAACTTTTTAGTGTAGTTCAGACATCCCAATTTTGGGACTTAGCCGATTTTTCATGTATTTCCATATGACCCATAGGGTCCCTTTCTTCATACAAGCTTGCCTAGGGCGATCGGTCAAAACTTGTCTTACTATTCGATTGGTCTTCGCACTTTCACCCTAGGCACTTTGCCTAGGTCTGTCTTCTTGAGGAGGCCAAAACCCGAAATAAGGAGGTTCAGCCGACCCAGAAACCTCCCCTGTCTGAACTACACTAACCCGATTTTTCAGGGTCCTCAGCGCCATACAACTTTGCCTAGGTCACTTGTACTCTTGACTTAGGCCATCTGACTTGGTCCGTGTTTCTTCCTAGGGTTCACCTAGGTACTTTGCCTTGCTTGATGTGGTAACTTTTTAGTGTAGTTCAGACATCCCAATTTTGGGACTTAGCCGATTTTTCATGTATTTCCATATGACCCATAGGGTCCCTTTCTTCATACAAGCTTGCCTAGGGCGATCGGTCAAAACTTGTCTTACTATTCGATTGGTCTTCGCACTTTCACCCTAGGCAGTTTGCCTAGGTCTGTCTTCTTGAGGAGGCCAAAACCCGAAATAAGGAGGTTCAGCCGACCCAGAAACCTCCCCTGTCTGAACTACACTAACCCGATTTTTCAGGGTCCTCAGCGCCATACAACTTTGCCTAGGTCACTTGTACTCTTGACTTAGGCCATCTGACTTGGTCCGTGTTTCTTCCTAGGGTTCACCTAGGTACTTTGCCTTGCTTGATGTGGTAACTTTTTAGTGTAGTTCAGACATCCCAATTTTGGGACTTAGCCGATTTTTCATGTATTTCCATATGACCCATAGGGTCCCTTTCTTCATACAAGCTTGCCTAGGGCGATCGGTCAAAACTTGTCTTACTATTCGATTGGTCTTCGCACTTTCACCCTAGGCAGTTTGCCTAGGTCTGTCTTCTTGAGGAGGCCAAAACCCGAAATAAGGAGGTTCAGCCGACCCAGAAACCTCCCCTGTCTGAACTACACTAACCCGATTTTTCAGGGTCCTCAGCGCCATACAACTTTGCCTAGGTCACTTGTACTCTTGACTTAGGCCATCTGACTTGGTCCGTGTTTCTTCCTAGGGTTCACCTAGGTACTTTGCCTTGCTTGCTGTGGTAACTTTTTAGTGTAGTTCAGACATCCCAATTTTGGGACTTAGCCGATTTTTCATGTATTTCCATATGACCCATAGGGTCCCTTTCTTCATACAAGCTTGCCTAGGGCGATCGGTCAAAACTTGTCTTACTATTCGATTGGTCTTCGCACTTTCACCCTAGGCAGTTTGCCTAGGTGTAGCTTCTTGAGGAGGTCAAAACCCAAAATAAGGAGGTTCAGCCGACCCAAAAACCTCCCCTGTCTAAACTACACTAACCAGATTTTTCAGGGTCCTCACCGTCATACAACTTTGCCTAGGTCACTTGTTCTCTTGACTTAGGCCATCTGACTTGGTCCGTGTTTCTTGCTAGGGTTCACCTAGGTACTTTGCCTTGCTTGATGTGGTAACTTTTTAGTGTAGTTCAGACATCCCAATTTTGGGACTTAGCCGATTTTTCATGTATTTCCATATGACCCATAGGGTCCCTTTCTTCATACAAGCTTGCCTAGGGCGATCGGTCAAAACTTGTCTTACTATTCGATTGGTCTTCGCACTTTCACCCTAGGCAGTTTGCCTAGGTGTAGCTTCTTGAGGAGGTCAAAACCCAAAATAAGGAGGTTCAGCCGACCCAAAAACCTCCCCTGTCTAAACTACACTTACCAGATTTTTCAGGGTCCTCACCGTCATACAACTTTGCCTAGGTCACTTGCACTCTTGACTTAGGCCATCTGACTTGGTCCGTGTTTCTTGCTAGGGTTCACCTAGGTAGTTTGCCTTGCTTGATGTGGTAACTTTTTAGTGTAGTTCTGACATCCCAATTTTGGGACTTAGCCGATTTTTCATGTATTTCCATATGACCCTTAGGGTCCCTTTCTTCATACAAGCTTGCCTAGGGCGATCGGTCAAAACTTGTCTTACTATTCGATTGGTCTTCGCACTTTCACCCTAGGCAGTTTGCCTAGGTGTAGCTTCTTGATGAGGCCAAAACCCAAAATAAGGGGGTTCGGCCGACCCAAAAACCTACCCTGTCTAAACTACACTAACCAGATTTTTCAGGGTCCTCACCGTCATACAACTTTGCCTAGGTCACTTGCACTCTTGACTTAGGCCATCTGACTTGGTCCGTGTTTCTTCCTAGGGTTCACCTAGGTACTTTGCCTTGCTTGGTGTGGTAACATTTTAGTGTAGTTCTGACATCACCATTTTGGGACTTAGCCGATTTTTCGTAAAATACCATATGACCCATCAGGGTCCTTGCCTTCATATAAGTTTGCCTTGCTTGATGTGGTAACATTTGAGTGTAGTTCAGACATCCCCATTTTGGGACTTAGCCGATTTTTCGATCCATACCATATGACCCATCAGGGTCCTTGCCTTCATATAAGTTTGCCTTGCTTGGTGTGGTAACATTTTAGTGTAGTTCTGACATCACCATTTTGGGACTTAGCCGATTTTTCGTAAAATACCATATGACCCATCAGGGTCCTTGCCTTCATATAAGTTTGCCTTGCTTGGTGTGGTAACATTTGAGTGTAGTTCTGACATCACCATTTTGGGACTTAGCCGATTTTTCGTAAAATACCATATGACCCATCAGGGTCCTTTGCTTCATATAAGTTTGCCTTGCTTGGTGTGGTAACATTTGAGTGTAGTTCTGACATCATCATTTTGGGACTTAGCCGATTTTTCGATCAATACCATATGACCCATCAGGGTCCTTTGCTTCATATAAGTTTGCCTTGCTTGGTGTGGTAACATTTGAGTGTAGTTCTGACATCCCCATTTTGGGACTTAGCCGATTTTTCGTAAAATACCATATGACCCATCAGGGTCCTTTGCTTCATATAAGTTTGCCTTGCTTGGTGTGGTAACACATGAGTGTAGTTCTGACATCCCCATTTTGGGACTTAGCCGATTTTTCGTAAAATACCATATGACCCATCAGGGTCCTTTGCTTCATATAAGTTTGCCTTGCTTGGTGTGGTAACACATGAGTGTAGTTCTGACATCCCCATTTTGGGACTTAGCCGATTTTTCGTAAAATACCATATGACCCATCAGGGTCCTTTGCTTCATATAAGTTTGCCTTGCTTGGTGTGGTAACATTTGAGTGTAGTTCTGACATCCCCATTTTGGGACTTAGCCGATTTTTCGTAAAATACCATATGACCCATCAGGGTCCTTTGCTTCATATAAGTTTGCCTTGCTTGGTGTGGTAACACATGAGTGTAGTTCTGACATCCCCATTTTGGGACTTAGCCGATTTTTCGTAAAATACCATATGACCCATCAGGGTCCTTTGCTTCATATAAGTTTGCCTTGCTTGGTGTGGTAACACATGAGTGTAGTTCTGACATCCCCATTTTGGGACTTAGCCGATTTTTCGATCAATTCCATATGACCCATCAGGGTCCTTTTTCTTCATATAAGTTTGCCTTGCTTGGTGTGGTAACACATGAGTGTAGTTCTGACATCCCCATTTTGGGACTTAGCCGATTTTTCGATCAATTCCATATGACCCATCAGGGTCCTTTTTCTTCATATAAGTTTGCCTTGCTTGGTGTGGTAACACATGAGTGTAGTTCTGACATCCCCATTTTGGGACTTAGCCGATTTTTCGATCAATTCCATATGACCCATCAGGGTCCTTTTTCTTCATATAAGTTTCCCAAGACTTAGTGTTTTTTACCTTTGGACACCAATATCACCCTTACGGGTATCTTTGATCTTCGCAACATGTATTGACCAAATGTAGGTCTTGCTATGCCAAACTTATAATTGTTCTACACCAAGTCTCTATCTTGAACCATTAAGGCTCTAACTTGCACCAATTGCTTGGTACTCTTGGTCCGTGTTTCATCGCATACTGACTTCTTGACTTAGTGCTTTTTTCCTTTGGACACCAATATCACCCTTGCGGGTATCTTTGATCTTCTCACTTTGTATTGACCGAATGTAGGTCTTGCCATGCCAAACATATAATTGTTCTACACCAAGTCTCTATCTCGTACCGCCAGCTCGGTACATTCGATTAACCTGCCCTTAAGGCACCCGGGACTTAGCCATTTTTTCACATTTTTCATGATTTTGAGGCAACTTTTCTCGACTTTGTCACCTTATATCACCAAGATCCTTTCCCTTTAGCGCTTCACTCTGTTCGTATGATATTTAGCGCTGACTATCACCTTTCTATCGCTGAGCTCAACTTCTTATTCGGTGCCATAGAGCCAGAGATATTTGGTGTATGCTGTTATAAGGGAAGTTTGTCACTTTTTCAAAGGCCCACTTTGGGACGCCCATATCTCACCTTCAGGTATCTTCGATCTTCTTGTCGTCTATGGACGAAACTTAGGTCTTGTCTTGGCCAACATATAAATGTTCTACGGCCAAGCCGTATCTCTTACCGCCAGCCCGGTATTTTTGGACTTAGTGGGATTTTCGCCTCTCGTGGTAACAATTTCTGACTTTGACTCACAATAACACCCGAACGGTCACATGCTAGCGCTTTGCTTGGTAGGAATTATAGTTAGCGCTACCTTTTCTCTTTCCATCGATACCTTGTTCGTTCCATTCCATGCCATACAGCCGAAGTTATGATGTTTCCCGTTTTCCATATCATGTGGAGCTTATGCTCTGGGAAAACCATCTAACACCTGTACCACCCTTTTGGGTACCACCGATCTCGTCACTATGTTCGGGCCAAATATAGGTTATAACATGCCCAACATATAATTGTTCTACACCAAGTCTCTATCTCTTACCGCCTGCTCGGTATTTTACTCGTAAGTCCAAATTTCACAACTTTTACTTTTTGGCCCAATGTACTCGAGTTTCAATTTTGGTAACATTTTTCGACTTTGTCGTTTAATAACTTCCAAATCATGCTAGTTAGCGCTTTGCTTTCTTCTAGTCGTATCTAGCGCTGGGTGTTACCTTTCCAAAACACTTATAAGCTTAACAATCCATGCCATACAGCCGGAGCTATACGGTGCACAAGTCAAATCCATTTTAGCCATGTTTCATTTTTGCCAATTTTTGACCACTCGTATCACCCTTCCAGAGTGGTCCGATCTTCTCGCTGTCTATGGACGACTTTTAGGTCTCGTAGAGGCAAACTTATAAGTATTCTACGTCAACCCGCTATCTCTTACCGCCTGCTCGGTATTCTTGGTCTTGTGTGATTTTTGGCCATTTTGGTATTATTTTTCCACTTTGTCGCTTAATAACTCAGTTTTGCTCAACACTTAGCGCTTCGGTTGTTTGAGATTATAGTTAGCGCTCGGTTCGACCTTTCCAACACTGATCTTAGCTTGTCGATCCGTTCCATACAGCCTGAGTTATTCGCGATACCGTGTTTCAACCCATTTCTCAAGTCTCGTTTTGGTCCAACTTTGAACCAGCCATATCACCCTGATGGGTAACTCCGATCTTCTCGCTTTATATTGGCCAAAGTTAGGTCTTGTGGTAACGTACTTATGATTGTTCTACGCCGTGTTCGTAGCTCTTATCGTTCGCCCGCTATTTTCGATCATAAGGTGAATTTTCGCCTCTAAACCACCATTTTTCACCTTTGCCCTCTAATATGACCGACTTGCTCAACACCTAGCGCTTCGCTTGGTAGGACACATAGCTAGCGCTCGTCAAGACCTTTCCAACGCATATCCAAGCTTTCCGATCCGAGCCATACAGCCTGAGCTATAGGCGATACCGTTTTTCCCATTTTCTTGGTCACATGCACTTTAGGGTACCCCTTTTTGCCTTTGACCCCTAATACCTCCTCCGGGTCACTAGTAGGCGCTCAGCTTGGTAGGATACATAGCTAGAGCAGGCCTTCACCTTTCCAAAACTGCCAAAAGTGTACCGATCCGACATCTAGAACCAAAGTTATGGTCATTCCCATCATGCTCTACTTTCATGGTCAACCTCCACCAAGCACACCTAGGTTGGACCAACTTTCACCAACTCATCTCGAACCCCAAATTTGCTTCGACCTACTAGGTTTCCCTAGCAAAGTGGCCAAAACATCCATTACAACACGACTGGTCTTTCTGGTGGTCGACCTAGGCGACTTTGTTCGACGACCACCACCCCATGGAACTAAAAGACGTCCCTTGATACGGACCACCGATACATTTTCCGGCCTGTCTAAACTACACTCATCGAAATTTTTTTGGGTCCCCACCGTCATACAAGTTTGCCTAGGTCAAGTTTTTCTTCCGGATCGGCCGCGGACCTCACTTTTCATTATCTAGGGAGGCCATAGGGCCCCAAAAGGGGTTTTTTAAAATTTTCGACACTTTCGACTTTGGTCGGATTTTTTCCGATTTTGGTCCGACCTAGGGACTTGGTGGTCCAAGGAGCCTCGGGACCAAACTTTTTTCTCAGGGGTCCCTACCTCCATACAACTTTGCCTAGGTAAATTTTTTGTTCCAAATCGACCGCGGATTTCACTTTTCAATATCTGGGGCTCGTGTAGAGTCCGAATATGAGGTTTTCTCATTTTTCGACATTTTCGACTTTTTTCGACTTTTTTCGGGTTTTTCGACCTAGGGGTCCGCCGAACAAATTTTGGGTCAAAAATTTTTATTGAACTAGTCGAAAGTACGCAAAAAGATAAGACTTTTTGCCGAAGACACCATGCCCCGGAACCGACTCCTTCCCCTTCAAAATAGGGGACAAACGTGATTTTTGAAACTTTTCCTTAGGGAGCCCAAGACTTAGAAAATTTTCAAATTCTCGATTTTTCGATTGCGAGCTAGCGCTTTGCGGTCTTCGGCAATGTTTTAGATCTTGATGAGATAAGACTTTTTGGCCATGAGACATTTACCCCTCCGACCCCTCCTTCCCCCCGCAAATCGCCCCACAAAGGGCAATTTTTGCTTTTTCACCTCTTTGCACGCACTGTTCGGCCCAAATGGCCACTTTCTATGGGTCTGAGCGCTTTGCGGTCTTCGGCAAACTTTTAGAGCGTACCAAGCCCTAATTATAATTGTTCTACATCAACTTCGTACCTCTTCATCCCTGGCCGCTATTCGCGTACCAAGGTAATTTTTGTTCATTTTATCAACATTTTTCATCTTTGACTGTTTATATCGGCCTTGCCATGAACCGATAGCGCTTCGCTGTGTTCTAACGTAAGTTAGTACTGCTCAATACCTTTCCAAATCATGTCTTAGATTGTCATTTGCTTGCTTACAGCCGGAGCTATGAGCGATACCGTAAAAAGTACCGAAACTTGGAAAAATCCTTGGATCGCCCATATCCCCCCTTTGGGGACCAGATATCGAAAAAAGTTCTTATTCAAAAAGTTGCGCCTTAACGTGTTCTAGTTATGCCTAGAACATTTCACTTCGCTAGCTGGCCTGCAACTTAGCCGTAATTGGGATTTTAGGGTGTTCATGGAGGGCCCATTTCCTGCGACTTGGTATCTTTTGGGCCCTATGTTTCTCTAATATCTCCACAAGTTTTCCAGATAGCTTTCTCATACTTTCAGGGTGCCTAGAGCACCTCAAGACCTTTCCAACGCTATGCCGTTCGCCTCGCTCGGACATCTACAGCCGAAGTTATTCGAGGTACACGGTACCTTACCCTGTTTTCTCAGTACTTGGTCGAAAATTTCGATCAGCCATATGACCGACTTGGACAACCCTGAGCGGGTTGGCCCCATATAACTAAACTTTTGTCTCTTGTAGGCAAACTTATAAATGTTCTACGTCAACTCGCTATCTCGTACCGCCTTGACGGTATACTTGGTCCAAGGGCCATTTCCAGCGACTTGGTCGCAATTTCGCTCTAAGTTTCGCTAATACCTTCGTCCGTGGACATGGTGATTTTTTGTTCGTATTTTTCCTTGATAGTCCCACTCAAGACTATTCCATACCAGAGCCAAGCGTCCCGCTAAGTGCCATACAGCCTGAGCAGTAATTCATGAAAGGTACCTCTACCAGTTTTTGCCATACTTGGGTACAAACTTTGTATCGCCCATATCTCCACTTTGGAGGCCAGCCAGCACCTTTGCCCCATATACTTTTTTCTTGGTCATACCATGCACTAAATATAATTGTTCTACGCCAACTTGCTATCTCTTCTCTAACTTGCCGTTATTATTGGTCCAATTCCCATTTCATTCGTTTTCGGACCCATTTTGCTATATGTTTCACTAATAGCTTCGGCCATGGACAAGCTGATATTCTGTTTGTATTTTTGCTTGATAGTCCCACTCAAGACCATTCCAAAACACACCGCAACTTGTCGCTCGGTGGCAAACTGACCGAGTTATAATTCATGAAAGATACCTCAACTTGGTACACCATGTGGTCGGCCCAAACCATATACCGACCAAACGACCGACTTGGAGCACCCTGACCGGGTTGCCCCCATATAATGAAAGTTGCGTCTCTACACGCCCAACTTATGAATATTCTACGCCAAGTCGCTATCTCTTACCGGTAAGCCGGTATTCACCTTCCAAGGGTGATTTTGGTCAAGTGCCATTTCCTGCGACTTGGTCCCCGAATTGGACCATCATCACCTAATATCTCCGTGGTCTTTCAACTCAGCCTCATGAAACTTTCAGGGTAGATAGGTCTCCCCAAGACCTTTCCAACGGTGAGCCGTTTGCCTCGCTCGGCCATCTACAGCCGAAGTTATTAATGGTACTTGGTACCTTACCCTGTTTTTTCCATACTTGTTCGTACTTGGGTACAAACTTTGGATCGCCCATATCTCCACTTTGGAGGCCAGCCAGCACCTTGGCCCCATATACTTTTTTGTTGGTCATGCCATGCACCAAATATAATTGTTCTACGCCAACTTGCTATCTCTTCTCCAACTTGCCGTTATTCTTGGTCCAATTCCCATTTCATTCGTTTTTGGACCCATTTTGCTATATGTTTCACTAATAGCTTCGGCCATGGACATGCTGATTTTCTATTTGTATTTTTCCTAGATAGTCCCACTCAAGACAATTCTAAATCACACCGGAACTTGTCGCTCGGTGGCAAACTGACCGAGTTATAATTCATGAAAGGTACCTCAACTTGGTACACCACGTGGTCGGCCCAAACCATAAACCGACCAAACGACCGACTTGGAGCACCTCGACCGGGTTGCCCCCATATAATGAAAGTTGCGTCTCTACACGCCCAACTTATGAATATTCTACGCCAAGTCGCTATCTCTTACCGGTAAGCCGGTATTCACCTTCCAAGGGTGATTTTGGTCAAGTGCCATTTCCTGCGACTTGGTCCCCGAATTGGACCATCATCACCTAATATCTCCGTGGTCTTTCAACTCAGCCTCATGAAACTTTCAGGGTAGATAGGTCTCCCCAAGACCTTTCCAACGGTGAGCCGTTTGCCTCGCTTGGCCATCTACAGCCGAAGTTATTAATGGTACTTGGTACCTTACCCTGTTTTTTCCATACTTGTTCGTACTTGGGTACAAACTTTGGATCGCCCATATCTCCACTTTGGAGGCCAGCCAGCACCTTGGCCCCAGATACTTTTTTGTTGGTCATGCCATGCACCAAATATAATTGTTCTACGCCAACTTGCTATCTCTTCTCCAACTTGCCGTTATTCTTGGTCCAATTCCCATTTCATTCGTTTTTGGACCCATTTTGCTATATGTTTCACTAATAGCTTCGGCCATGGACATGCTGATTTTCTATTCGTATTTTTCCTAGATAGTCCCACTCAAGACAATTCTAAATCACACCGGAACTTGTCGCTCGGTGGCAAACTGACCGAGTTATAATTCATGAAAGGTACCTCAACTTGGTACACCACGTGGTCGGCCCAAACCATAAACCGACCAAACGACCGACTTGGAGCACCCTGACCGGGTTGGCCCGATATAATAAAAGTTGCGTCTCTACACGCCCAACTTATGAATATTCTACGCCAAGTCGCTATCTCTTACCGGTAAGCCGGTATTCACCTTCCAAGGGTGATTTTGGTCAAGTGCCATTTCCTGCGACTTGGTCCCCGAATTGGACCATCATCACCTAATATCTCCGTGGTATTTCAACTCAGCCTCATGAAACTTTCAGGGTAGATAGGTCTCCCCAAGACCTTTCCAACGGTGAGCCGTTTGCCTCGCTCGGCCATCTACAGCCGAAGTTATTAATGGTACTTGGTACCTTACCCTGTTTTTTCCATACTTGTTCGTACTTGGGTACAAACTTTGGATCGCCCATATCTCCACTTTGGAGGCCAGCCAGCACCTTGGCCCCATATACTTTTTTGTTGGTGATACCATGCACCAAATATAATTGTTCTACGCAAGCTTGCTATCTCTTCTCCAACTTGCGGTTATTTTTGACTCAAGTCCCATTTCCATAGTTTTTGGTACCAATTTGCTCTATGTTTCGCTAATAGCTTCACCCAAGGACTTTGTGATTTTTTGTTCGCATTTTTCCTAAATAGTCCCACTCATGACTATTCCAAATCACACCTTAGCTTGTCGCTCAGTGCCATACAGCCAGAGTTATAATTCATGAAAGGTACCTCACCTTGGTACACCACATGGTCGGTCCAAACCATCAACCAACCATATGACCGACTTCGAGTCGAGCTAGCGGCTAGGCCCCGTATAATTAAATGCGTGTCTTGATGCGGGCTACTGACGGTCTGAACAATGTAGCTCGCTAGCTCGTCTCTAAACTTGTGTTTTGGTCGAATATTGGGTGTTCATGTACCACTTCGGGTAACATGGACTTTGGTGCAACTTTACCACTTGTGCACTTAATAACTTCCCGGTCATTCAAGTCTTTGCCTTCATACTTTCAGGGTAGTTAGGTCTCGTCGAGACCTTTCCATACATATGCCAAACTCATCGATCGGACATCTATAGCCCGAGTTATTCGCGGTACACCGTACCTTACCCTGTTTTTTCCTCAATTGGGTACAAACCTTGGAACACCCATATCGCCCCTTTAGAGACTAGCTGGCACGTTGGCCTCATATAATGATAAGTGCACCTCAACTAGGGCTACTGACGGTCAGAACATTTCAACTTGCTAGCTCGGGCCCACACTTGTGTTTTTCTCGAATATATGGTTCAAGTGTGCCACTTTGGGCACCTTTATACATTTTGTCCCCACACAACTTTCTTGCCTTGGTAGATAGGGTCTTGTGTTCTCGGGCAAAAAGATGCACCAAAATATGGTCTAACTTTCGTTCTTATACCGCAAAGCGCTATCTCCAACACCCGAGGAGATAGAAAGTGATTATGTTCGGTATATCGGTCTTCCATGGCCTACTATGGTAAGCCCCTGCAGGTATGCAACCGAAGGTGCTTGGTACATGTATTTGGTGCAAAATCGGTGCAAAGTAGGTGTTTCCTTGATCGGGCTATAACTTTCTTGGTTGATGTTGGATTGCTTTGCGGTCTTCGGGGGATAGTTAGGGAACATGTTGGCCAACATTTTCTTATTCCTCAGCCTGGCCGTACCTCCTACCGTCTAGGCGGTATTCATGCTCTAAGTTGGAACTTGTGTTCCTTCGGGCAACTTTTCTGACTTTGACGCTTAATATCTTCCGTTCATATGCAGTCTAAGCTCTGCAACTCTCAGGAAAGCTAGTACTACTCATTTCCTTTCCATATCAGTCTTTGGCTTGTCGATCCAATGTCTACAGCCTTAGTTATTCACGTTCCCTGTGAAGGTAGGTTTTTGCCCATTTTCCAGTTCATGTGGTAACATTCCCGGACTTTGCCGGCTTTCTCTTCATGTGGTAACTTGCTTGCTTGTGTGGTAACTTGGAAGTGTATGTCTGACAGACCCAATCTCGGACTTAGCCGATTTTTCTCTTCATATCATATGGATCAATCACTAGGCCATCTTGCTTGCTTGTGTGGTAACTTGAAAGTGTATGTCTGACAGACCCAATCTGGGACTTAGCCGATTTTTCTCTTCATATCATATGGATCCATCACTTGGCCATCTTGCTTGCTTGTGTGGTAACTTGGAAGTGTATTTCCGACAGACCCAATCTGGGACTTAGCCGATTTTTCTCTTCATATCATATGGATCCATCACTAGGCCATCTTGCTTGCTTGTGTGGTAACTTGGAAGTGTATTTCCGACAGACCCAATCTGGGACTTAGCCGATTTTTCTCTTCATATCATATGGATCCATCACTAGGCCATCTTGCTTGCTTGTGTGGTAACTTGGAAGTGTATTTCTGACAGACCCAATCTCGGACTTAGCCGATTTTTCTCTTCATATCATATGGATCCATCAATACGCCATCTTGCTTGCTTGTGTGGTAACTTGGAAGTGTATGTCTGACAGACCCAATCTCGGACTTAGCCGATTTTTCTCTTCATATCATATGGATCAATCACTAGGCCATCTTGCTTGCTTGTGTGGTAACTTGAAAGTGTATGTCTGACAGACCCAATCTGGGACTTAGCCGATTTTTCTCTTCATATTATATGGATCCTGGACTTAGCCGATTATTAGGTTATTATATATGGATCCTGGACTTAGCCGATTTTTCGCTTCATATAATATGGATCCTGGACTTAGCCGATTATTAGGTTATTATATATGGATCCTGGACTTAGCCGATTTTTCTCTTCATATAATATGGATCCTGGACTTAGCCGATTATTAGGTTATTATATATGGATCCTGGACTTAGCCGATTTTTCTCTTCATAATATGGATCCGGGACTTAGCCGATTTTTCCCTTCATATAATATGGATCCGGGACTTAGCCGATTTTTCCCTTCATATAATATGGATCCGGGACTTAGCCAATTTTTCTCTTCATGTGGTAACGTATGCCAATCGCTCACAAGTAATGGGATAAGGGTACTTGTGTTCTTCCATCTTCTAAGTCCCGCACGGGGACATCGTGATCGCCCCAAGTCCGGAATAGCGCCAAGTCAAGCCCCACGGTGGCCGTGCAGGACCTGTTAGCGGCGGCCCCACTGACAGCACTAATCCGGACTTAGAAATTATATCTTTCTAATCGAACACCACACACGCAACACCACCATACCACCATCTCCTTGCAAGTACCTAAGTACCCGCAACTCCATGGTGAAGGCAATGTCACTCCATCACCAACCTCTTTGCACTGCAAGCACTTGCGTACCCACAACACTCCGAAGAAGGCAACGGCGCGCGATGCTCGACTCCACACACCACACCACACCACACCACCGATGGCCAGCCAGCCAGCCAGCCCAACTAAGGGCTAACCCACCAACCAACCACCAATGGCCTAGGCCAGCCGGATCCCACCTTCAAGTCCAAGCACAGCCAAGTGCAAGTACCGCCAAGTGTTCACCAACCGCCCAACACACCACACCACCGATGGCCAGCCAGCCAGCCAGCCCAGCTAAGGGCTAACCCACCAACCAACCACCAATGGCCTAGGCCAGCCGGATCCCACCTTCAAGTCCAAGCACAGCCAAGTGCAAGTACCGCCAAGTGTTCACCAACCAACCATCACACCAGGTCAGCCGGCCAGTACCCACCTTCAAGTGCCATTACCCTCGGGTGCAAGCCCAATCAAGTGTTAACCAACCAACCCGGCCAAGGCAGCCAACAGGCCGGCACCCTACAGCACCGACCCGCCATCACCACCTCAACCGTTGACCATGCAAGTGGCCTCGGACAACAGGTGACACCCGAAGTACATCCGAAGAACGTATATCAAGTGTTTGCTCACCAAGTCCTCAACCAACCCCAAGTACCCGGAGGTACCCAGAGTGTTGGATCCGCCAACCCGTCCCGGCACTCCAAGTCCTTGCGAACCCAAAGTGTTTGCCCGGTAGGGCCATTGTATCACAACGCTTGCGACCATGCAAGTGGCCTCGAACAAGGTGACAGGGGTATCTTCACCAAGTTCTCAACCAACCCCAAGTACCCGGAGGTACCCAGAGTGTTGGGTCCGCCAACCACTACCAGCACTCCAAGTCCTCGCGAACATAAAGTGTTTGCCCGGTAGGGCCATTAGACCACAACGCTTGCTAACCATGCAAATGGTCTCGGACAACAGGTGACACCCGAAGTACATCCGGAGAGTGTACAACAAGTGTTTGTTCACCAAGTCCTCAACCAACCCCAAGTACCCGGAGGTACCCAGAGTGTTGGGTCCGCCAACCACTACCAGCACTCTAAGTCCTCGCGAACCCAAAGTGTTTGCCCGGTAGGGCCATTAGACCACAACGCTTGCTAACCATGCAAGTGGTCTCGGACAACAGGCGATACCCGAAGTACATCCGAAGAGTGTATATCAAGTGTTTGTTCACCAAGTCCTCAACCAACCCCAAGTACCCGGAGGTACCCAGAGTGTTGGATCCGCCAACCCGTCCCGGCACTCCAAGTCCTCGCGAACCCAAAGTGTTTGCCCGGTAGGGCCATTGTATCACAACGCTTGCGACCATGCAAGTGGCCTCGGACAACAGGTGACACCCGAAGTACATCCGGAGAGTGTACATCAAGTGTTTGTTCACCAAGTCCTTAACCAACCCCAAGTACCCGGAGGTACCCAGAGTGTTGGATCCGCCAACCCGTCCCGGCACTCCAAGTCCTTGCGAACCCAAAGTGTTTGCCCGGTAGGGCCATTGAATCACAACGCTTGCTAACCATGCAAGTGGCCTCGGACAACAGGTGACACCCGAAGTACATCCGGAGAATGTTCATCAAGCGTTTGTTCACCAAGTCCTTAACCAACCCCAAGTACCCGGAGGTACCCAGAGTGTTGGATCCGCCAACCCGTCCCGGCACTCCAAGTCCTTGCGAACCCAAAGTGTTTGCCCGGTTGGGCCATTAGATCACAACGCTTGCTAACCATGCAAGTGGTCTGGAGTATAGGTGATACTGACATACCACCGAGATGGTACATCTAGTATTGGGTCACCAAAACCAAACCAACCCCAAGTATCAACCCGGCATACTCAGAGTGATGGATCCGCCAACCCGTCCCGGCACTCCAAGTCCTTGACGAACCAAAAGTGTTTGCCCGGTAAGGCCATTAGATCACAACGCTTGCTACCCCACGGCGAGCTAAACATGCAAGTGGTCTTAGGCAACAGGTGACACCCGAAATTCATCCGAAGATGGAATATCAAGTGTTTAATCACCAAGCCAGCATCCAAACACCAAGTACCCCGGGAGGACCCGATGCGTTGCGACCATCTCCAAGTTCTTGACGAACCCGCAGTGAAAGGCGGTAAGGCCTCTGGGCCGCAACGCTCGCATGTGTTAACCCGCAAACACCACTGACCGGTCGGTCCACCGCAAGGGTGGGTCCAACTAGTCCACACACGGTATGCCGCATGTGCCCCCCGGGGGGAGCACACCGCACACAACCACCAAGCATGGGTCGCCTGAAAGGATCGAAATGTACATCTCTCTTCAATGCGTAGCGCCCAGCCTGCAAACCCGTCGTTTTCGGGTGGTCTTAGGAGTCGAAACTATTCTTGGAAGATCGGCAAGCACAACGCCTTTTCCCACTTCAGGTACTTCGGCGAGCGCACTCGCGATAGGCTCAGTTTGAGGGTTTCCAATAAATGGAAAGAGTCTATAGAAGACTCAATCCGGTCTCGTGATGTTATTAGCCATCTAGCTAACGACTCCTATACATATACTACCAGCCTGGTTCGGTTACGACCTTAGAGGCGTTCAGGCATAATCCGACGGACGTAGCGTCATACCAAAGTCCGCTCGGACTAGTATTGAGCCATTGGTCCGTACCTGTGGTTCCTCTCGTACTGCACAGGAATTCCATTGAGATAGTACTTGCACACCAGTAGGGTAAAACTAACCTGTCTCACGACGGTCTAAACCCAGCTCACGTTCCCTTGAAAGGGTGAACAATCCTACGCTTTGTGAATTTTGCTTCGCAATGATAGGAAGAGCCGACATCGAAGGATCAAAAAGCCACGTCGCTATGAACGCTTGGCGGCCACAAGCCAGTTATCCCTGTAGCTGTCAAACGCCGTAGCGTCAACACGTGCTGAGCGTCGCTCCGTGTTTTTTGCAAAAATTTCGTGTAAAAAGTGAAAAGAACCCGGAAAAGTTTATTCAAATCGTTAAAACTAGTGCCAATCTACAGATTAGTAGTGAAAACCGCACTGAAATCATGGATTTCAATTAATAAAACGGTGAAAAAGTGTTTGTTTACATTTTGTATGGGGAATAGCCGTACCTCAAAAAAAGTGTAAAAAGTGATCGGAACCCGTGTTTTTCACCGTTAAATGTTAGTTTTGGTGCCAAAAAGAGGTGCTCCGGTGAAAACCGCATCGAAATCGGTTGATTTGGCACCGAAAAAAGTGAAATCAAGTTTTGTTGATTTTTTGTATGGAAAGTGGCAATATCCGAAAAACGGTAAAAAAGTGCACGGAGCAGTGAAATATCGTCGGGAATAGTTAGTGCTGGTGCCAATTAGAGGTGCTCCGGCGAAAACCGCATCAAAATCGGATTAAAATTGGCTGAAAACAATTTAATTCAAAAACGGCACATTTTTTGTCCCGGGGCGTAGCCCCATTTGGGACTCCGTTGTTTTTACGCCCAAAAGTGTCCGGATCCTGGCCGGGTGTGGTTTTTCTGTTAGTGCCCGATACAATGCATCGAAAGTGAGCGAAAACCGCACTCAAATTGGTGAATTTGTGATAAAATTAGCGTAAAAACATCGAAAAGCGCAGTTTTGAAAAATGGGTGTTAAAGGGTGTATAAAGTGGTCCGATTTTGTCGATTTTACACTCTTTGCCACCCAAAATCGGAAAAATATTTTTCTTGGCTACAAAAACTAAAAAAGTGGTAAAAAAGTGGTGATATTCTGTTAGAGGAGTGAATTTACTATTTTTTAAAAATAATACGCGAGTCAGTGCATGTGTTTTTCATAGTGAAAAAGTGAAAAATAGTGAAAAACACGAAATCGGCGACCGTTACGACATTTGGAGGCGTGTTTACGGTCGCCGGGTCGAGGAATCGGTGTGGCTCCGTCCGGGAAGATCCATTCTCTCAAACCCGATTGAGTTTGAAGCGACAGTTGGCGCTGGAAGCTTAAAACGGCCGTTTTTTCAATTCGGCCGTTAATCCAAAAAAACCGTTGGAATTGGCCGTTATAACTCCTACCAGGCGGCAACACGGACGACACTTGCACCGAAATTGCCTACTCTACGGCGCTGGGATTGCCTACTTCACGGCACCTGCAATCCGTGAAGTGTCCCCGCTTAGAAATTGCCTACTCCACGGCGCCAGGATTGCCTACTTCACGGCACCCACAATCCACCAAGTGTCTCCGCTAAGCTGATTGCCTACTTTGCGGCGCCTTCCAGAAAGTGTCTCCGGTTAGTAGCCCAGGGAACGCTGAGCAACTAGAGATTGCCTACTGCACGGCGCCTTCAGTCAGTAAAGTGTCCCCGCTCTTTCGCCCTGGGAACACCAAGCAAGTTCGGACTGCCTACCTTACGGCGTTAAAGTGTCTCCGGTGCAAGAAAATTCGGGCAGCTGCTGGAAATACGCGGAAGCAGCGAAAAAAGAGCTTTTCGACGAGCGGTAAGTGATTGCACCCGGACAGATTTTGTGCATCCGCAGCCCCTCGACCCCCCTCCCCCTCCCCCCCCCCACAAGCCGAATCCCTTCCCCCCTTGCCCACGACTGCTTGGGAAACGGGCGATCTTTCGGCATTTGTCGGCATTTTTGGCGTTGGGGATTTTCGACGAAGCAGTTAGGGAATGGAGCAGGCATCGGGGGTGCCTTCGACGCGTAAGTCGGCCAGGCTCCGGTCCACCTGTGATGCTCCCGCACCATCAACGGAGGACGACAGGGACGATGCAACGACATCTTCATCACCATCGGCTGCGCTGCCGTTGACTCGGCCGCGAAAGGGAGGCAGCATCGCGCCATCGACAGCGGCGCCCACTCGGCCAATGGTAGTGCTGCAGCGAATGGCCCTGCAAGCCAGCGATATGGAGTTGTCCGAGGAGAGCGAAGAGGACGAGATGAACTCAACCGTCGTCCAGCAAGTGGCCGAAGCACCGCAGCAGGCGCCGTCAGTTGCAAGCCTCAGTAGTGAGTTGAGGGAACTCCGGGCAACCGTCGAGACCCTCCTCGCGAAGGTTAGCGAGATGGAGGCTAGCCGGGCAACGGCCAAGGATGGCGACACAGAGCTTAAGATGAAGCTGAAGCTGATGGCTCGTGAAAACAGTGAGCTGAAGCGTGAAAACAACAGCCTGCGCGAGCGTGCGGCAGCCAGCGAAAGAGAACTTATGCTGCTCCAAAGTGGACTCCACTCGATGGGAGAGTTGGCGGTAGCTACGCAGCAGCAACAACAACATGTCGTCGACTCCAGTGCTGTTGGGCAAAGCCAGCATCCACCTGGCGACACTCCCAAACGAAAGCGGACCCGGGCAAGGCACGGCAAGAAGAAAGAGGGCGAACCGACGGGCATGGACGACGTCATCACCCCTGATGTCCCCGAGATCCCGGTCGAGGCCGTCTCGTCCCAGGCCATGGCTGCAGAAAAGCCAAAACCGAAGGTAAAGAAAGCAGCGGCTGTGGCAGCCAAGGTGCATGCGGAGCCAGCATCCTTTGCTAAAGTCGTGGCCAAGGGAGACAAGAGAGCAGCACCACAGAAAGCGGGAAAAAGCGCTGCTAAAGTGGAGAGGCCTGCGGTGATCGTCCTAGAGGCCAATGAGGGCAAGGCCTTCCTCGACACATACAAGGCAGTGCGTTCCAAGACCAATGTGGATCAGTTCGTGGCGAGGGTTTGCCGCACAGGGGAGCGGAAGCTGTCGCTGTGGTTGAAGCCGAACACGGACTGCGAGAGTGTGCTGGCCGATGTCAGCGAAGCCATCAAGGAGGATGGAGTGGCCCACCTCCTTGTCGACAAGCAGACGGCTGCGATCACAGGAATCGACATGCTGGCGACTGTCGACGACTTGATTTCGGCGATTAAGCGACAGGCGGGGCTGACGGTTCCGGGCGAGGCAGTTCGGATGTGGCGGCGGTACGACGGGCTGCAGAAAGCCCATATCAAGCTGCCGCGCGGGCAGTGCCAGCTTCTCGACGGTCACCGGGTCACCATAGGGAACACGAGTTGCGTCGTGCAGGCGCTCGCATCGGTCCCTGCAGGAGAGCAGCTCTGCTACCGCTGCTTTGGCAAGGGGCACCGCTCTCGCGAGTGCACCGGCCCTGACTACTCCAAGTGCTGCTTCCGGTGCGGATCGAAGCAGCACAAGGCCAAGGAGTGCAGCTCGGGCCCCAAGTGCCTTACGTGTTCCGGACAACATCAGACAGGTTCACCGGTTTGCAGCGGAAGTAGCCAGCCGTCATGTTCCCGCTAGTTTCGAACACCACTGTTAGAGGGCGTGACGCTGGGTTGAAGATCCTCCAGATCAACTTGGCGCGCAGCAGGGTAGCACAAGACCTCATGCTCCAGACCGCACGGGAGCAAAGGATCGACATTGTGCTGGCGTCGGAGATCTACCGTGTTCCACCCAATAACGGGAACTGGGCGGTGGACTCGACAGCGAAGGCAGCCGTTATTACGACCGGAGCCTTGCCCATACAGCGAGTCTGGGCAAGTAGGGTAGGACTGGTGTCGGTCCAGGTGGCGGGGGTGACCTTCATCTCTTGCTACGCCCCACCAACACCGGGATGGACGGACGAGGACTACCAGCGGCTGCTCGACGAGATCGATATCGAGGCCAGAGCACACCCCCTCGTAGTCTTGGCGGGCGACTTCAACGCCTGGCACGTGCGATGGGGCAGCGCGAGGACGAAGCCGCGTGGTGAAGATCTCGCCGAGGTCGTCGACCAGCTTGACCTGGCGATCTTGAACCGCGGCAGTGTGCCCACGTTCGTCGGCAACGGCAGTGCTACTGAAAGTGTGGTCGACGTGTCCTTCGCCAGTCCGGCCATTGAACCCGGTAACGACTGGCGGGTGCTCGACACTTTCACCAACAGTGACCACAGATACGTGAGATTCAGCGTATCCGCGACACCAGTCAGCAGCGCTTCACCACATCAGCAGAGGCAACCGCAACAACAGAACCAGCATCGCGACCGGCAGCGACAACGCGAGCAGATTGGACCGAGATGGAAGTTGCGTCAATTCCATCCCGAAGCCTTCCAGATCGCGCTCCAGGCTTCCGGGTTTGCCGAAGTGGCTGTATCACCGGCGTCTCTCACCGCTGGACTTACTAGAGCCTGCGATGAGGTGATGCAGAGGGCACCGCCAGCGCAGTTTTTGGTGAGACCGGAAATGTACTGGTGGACGCAGGAAATCGGCCTTCTCAGGGAGCAGTGCAAGTCATCTGAGGATGCGATTTTGACCGCCGGAACCGGTGCACAGCGAGAGTTGGCCAGAGAACGGCACAGGAGCTGTAAGAAGGAACTCGCCCGTGCCATCAAGGCAAGCAAGGACCGTAGCTTTGATGAGATGATTGCGGAAGCTGAGGACAACGTCTTCGGCACTGCCTACAAGGTAGTAACGTCACGCCTCAAGGGTAGCCGCGTCCCCCCGGAGCGAGATCCTGCGATTCTACAGCACGTCGTGTCGGAACTCTTCCCGGATCATGGCACTTTTGAGTGGCCTGCACCGGATCTGGTCGATTGGGGGCAGACAACGCAGGAGCCAGTGAGGGAGGTATCGGATGAGGAGCTCTTGGCGATCGCGGCGCGGATGGTGCCCACTAAGGCCCCGGGACCCGATGGCATCATCAATGCGGCACTGAGGGTCGCTGTTCGCGAGCACACGGAGACGTTCCGCCGCGTGTTCCAGGAGTGCTTCGATCAATGCACCTTTCCCGCTGACTGGAAGCGACAACGACTTGCTTTGCTACCCAAGTTCGGAAGACCTCAGGGCGATCCGTCATCCTTTCGGCCTCTTGGGATGCTCGACGGATCAGGCAAGATCTTGGAGCGGCTGATCTTGGATCGCCTAAATGAACACCTGGAAGACCCAGATCAACCTCGCCTGTCGCCGTCTCAGTATGGATTCAGAAAGGGCAGGTCTACAATTCAGGCGATTGAACGTGTTAAAGAGGCCGGCCAGCGTGCGATGGCCCACCGAATGACGGATCGGAGGGCTAACAAGTGTCTGATGGTGGTGTCATTGGATGTACGCAATGCTTTTAACACGGCGAGCTGGCGGTCCATCGCCAAAGCACTGCAAGAAAAGCACGTTCCGGCCTGCCTGCAGCGGATACTGGAAAGCTGGTTTCGGGGACGGCTACTGGTTTATGAGACGTCGGAGGGTCCGGTCACCCGGGAATTGTCGGCGGGAGTCCCACAGGGTTCCATACTTGGTCCGACGCTGTGGAACACCATGTATGACGCCGTCCTGTCCATCGACATGCCCGCCGGTGTAGAGCTCGTCGCCTTCGCTGACGACCTCGTGCTCCTGGCACCAGGACCCACGCCAGCACTGGCCGCGAGTTTGGCGGAGGAGTCTGTGAATAGGGTTGTGGCTTGGATGCGCGAACACCAGCTGGAGCTCGCCGCAGCTAAGACGGATATTGTGATGGTGTCGAAAAAGAAGAAGGATTACAAGAACATCCCAGTTAACATCAACGGCGTTCCTCTTCGTTCGGCAACCGACATCAAATATCTAGGAGTGCGCATTAAACACAATCTTAAGTGGTCAGAGCACGTCAAGCAGG
>NW_026689839.1:470000-502500 GCF_943734765.1 Anopheles ziemanni | reverse complement strand
CTCCCGTTTCGCTCGCAGCTACTCAGGGAATCCCGGTTGGTTTCTTTTCCTCCCCTTATTAATATGCTTAAATTCAGGGGGTTGTCACACATGAACTGAGGCTTATGTACCTTGCGGTTGTTATCGTCACATCTGGCTTGCGACTACTTTGTTTCAATGTCCAATATGTACCGTTGGACTCGGTTAACGGGCTGTTAGCCCGCGTGTGGTTTAACTCACTGATACCTTCCATTGCCCATACGCTAGTTTGTTTGTGTTCCTTTGGTCAACTTCCATACTTGAATCATTTGTGCTACCGCTGCTGCTTCGACGCTACTTTGACATCTTCGCTTCTATTTAAATAAATAAATAAGCTGAAGCTAGACATCAGTAAACACCACCACAGACACCACAAGCACGCCTTCTCCTCGTACTTCCGCCTCACGCGGGAACACGGACGCTCTAAATACTTCGAATTCCAATGCCAGTATATTGTAAACCACGGGTTCTTTAATGCTAGCGGGTCGTCGCGACCCTAGTTAACATCATGGTGCACGTCTCGTGACGGGTGTCACGGCGTAGTTAAATGTATGCGATACATTTCTCAAATATAAGCGCTCAGTCATCTGTACATCATGGTAGGTTCCCACGACGTGCAATATGCGTTCAACTTATCAATGTTCATGTGTCCTGCAGTTCACATTATGACGCGCAGTTAGCTGCGGTCTTCATCGATCCATGAGCCGAGTGTGATCCACTGCCGAGGGTGACTAACTTGCGTAAGCCGCCGCTGTGCGCGTATACCCGTTCCCCGTAGGGAGGAGCAAGCCGCCGCTTAGAGACGAAGCATAAAGTGTCCTCATTCCACATAGGGCAAGCTGGATGAATCCATTTTACCCAGGACGGCCGAAGCGGCGTGGACCAGGGGAGAACTGAACCTTATACTTCACACCACAGTAAGTCTACGTGTCCTCTTCCACATAGGGCAAGCTAGAACTAACTATCTTACCCAGGACTGCCGAAGCAGCGTGGACCAGGGGAGGAACACACTTTTCATGGAAACGTAAGGCATCCATGACTGCCATAACGTAAGCCGCCGCTGTGCGCGTATACCCGTTCCCCGTAGGGAGGAGCAAGCCGCCGCTTAGAGACGAAACATAAAGTGTCCTCATTCCACATAGGGCAAGCTGGATGAATCCATTTTACCCAGGACGGCCGAAGCGGCGTGGACCAGGGGAGAACTGAACTTTATGCTTCACACCACAGTAAGTCTTCGTGTCCTCTTCCACATAGGGCAAGCTAGAACTAACTATCTTACCCAGGACTGCCGAAGCAGCGTGGACCAGGGGAGGAACACACTTTTCATAGAAACGTAAGGCATCCATGACTGCCATAGTGCGTAAGCCGCCGCTGTGCGCGTAAACCCGTTCCCCGTAGGGAGGAGTCAAGCCGCCGCTTAGAGACGAAGTATGAAGTGTCCTCTTCCACATAGGGCAAGCTAGAATGAACTATCTTACCCAGGACCGCCGAAGCAGCGTGGACCAGGGGAGAACTGAACTTTATACTTCACACCACAGTATTGAGTAATGTGCCCTCTTCCACATAGGGCAAGCTGGAATGTTCCATTTTACCCAGGACGGCCGAAGCGGCGTGGACCAGTGGAGGACTACACAATCATGAGGTTTGATATCGACTTGTGTGTTTCAATAGGGTACCGATGGTATGTTTTGAACCGATTTGATTTAGCCATTCTGAAGTCATCACTTGGTTGAAGCGCTGAACTAGGGAGGGGCATCGTTTACATATATATTGGTTTTCGCATGCTCTACTAGGTTAATGTCATGAGGTTGGCTATCGAGCATGCCCAAGTGATGACTTGATTGTGTGCTTGCTTGAATTCTTCACATTTCATACCATCGGTTAGTTGTCGAATCATTCCTCGATCATAACCTTCGTTCTTGGTTCATGTATGCTCTCTTCCACATAGGGCAAGCTAGAATTAACTATCTTACCCAGGACCGCCGAAGCAGCGTGGACCAGGGGAGAACTATACTTTGTCTTGTATGCCCTCTTCCACATAGGGCAAGCTAGAACTAACTATCTTACCCAGGACCGCCGAAGCAGCGTGGACCAGTGGAGGACTATACTTTGTTCATAACACCACAGTATTGAGTAATGTGCCCTCTTCCACATAGGGCAAGCTAGAATGAACTATCTTACCCAGGACCGCCGGAGCAGTGTGGACCAGTGGAGGACTACACAATCATGAGGTTTGATATCGACTTGTGTGTTTCAATAGGGTACCGATGGTATGTTTTGAACCGATTTGATTTAGCCATTCTGAAGTCATCACTTGGTTGAAGCGCTGAACTAGGGAGGGGCATCGTTTACATATATATTGGTTTTCGCATGCTCTACTAGGTTAATGTCATAGGGTTGGCTATCGAGCATGCCCAAGTGATGACTTGATTGTGTGCTTGCTTGAATTCTTCACATTTCATACCATCGGTTAGTTGTCGAATCATTCCTCGATCATAACCTTCGTTCTTGGTTCATGTATGCTCTCTTCCACATAGGGCAAGCTAGAATTAACTATCTTACCCAGGACCGCCGGAGCAGCGTGGACCAGGGGAGAACTATACTTTGTCTTGTATGCCCTCTTCCACATAGGGCAAGCTAGAATGAACTATCTTACCCAGGACCGCCGGAGCAGCGTGGACCAGTGGAGGACTATACTTTGTTCATAACACCACAGTATTAAGTATGGTGTCCTCTTCCACATAGGGCAAGCTAGAATTAACTATCTTACCCAGGACCGCCGAAGCAGTGTGGACCAGGGGAGGACTATACTTTATACTTCACACACTAGCCATATTGAAGTCATCACTTGGTTGAAGCACTGAACTAGGGCGAGTCTATCGTTTACTTTGCATTGGGATAATACGCTGCATGCTCTCTTAGGTTAATGTCATGTGGTTGGCTATAGAGCATGCCCAAGTGATGACTTTGTTTCAAGCTCAACAGGTAGGGTATTGAGTCCTCTTCCACATAGGGCAAGCTAGAATGAACTATCTTACCCAGGACCGCCGGAGCAGCGTGGACCAGTGGAGGACTATACTTTGTTCATAACACCACAGTATTAAGTATGGTGTCCTCTTCCACATAGGGCAAGCTAGAACTAACTATCTTACCCAGGACCGCCGAAGCAGTGTGGACCAGGGGAGGACTATACTTTATACTTCACACACTAGCCATACTGAAGTCATCACTTGGTGGGGGTGAACTACGGCGGTATCTATCGTTTTGGTTCGGTCTATATAGGGTCGCTTGCATGCTCATTCGAATATAATGTAATTGTGTATGGCAATATGAGCATGCCCAAGTGATGACTTTGTTTCAAGCTCAACAGGTAGGGTATTGAGTCCTCTTCCACATAGGGCAAGCTAGAATGAACTATCTTACCCAGGACCGCCGGAGCAGCGTGGACCAGTGGAGGACTCTATACTTTATACTTCACACCACAGTATTGAGTACGACTTGCATAAAGCCCCTAATGAGAACCACGAGGGCTCTCTCAATGTAGAACCACGAGGGCTCTAGTACCGATTCTCTCGGTACGGCTTGGTCCGTGTTCCTTTATGCTTGTACTCTTAGAAAGTCTCAACCCGGAGGTCTTGACTTTGATTGTCATAGTTGGACTACGACGGGGCATCCGACCATTGCTGATCGAACACCCCTGATTCACCATCTTTCGGGTAGGCGGTACGCGTACCTCCGGACGCGGAAGTCTCAACCCGGAGGTCTTGACTTTGATTGTCATAGTGGGACTACGACGGGGTATCCGACTCATCGAATACCCCAGAAGCACACCATCTTTCGGGTAGGCGGTACGCGTACCTCCGGACGCGGAAGTCTCAACCCGGAGGTCTTGACTTTGATTGTCATAGTTGGACTACGACGGGGTATCCGACTCATCGAATACCCCAGAAGCACACCATCTTTCGGGTAGGCGGTACGCGTACCTCCGGACGCGGAAAGTCTCAACCCGGAGGTCTTGACTTTGGTTGTCATAGTTGGACTATGACGGGGCATCCGACCATTGCTGATCGAACACCCCTGTTACACCATCTTTCGGATAGGCGGTGCGCGACACCACCGACGCGGAAAGTCTCAACCCGGAGGTCTTGACTTTGTATTGTTGGATAGTCCTCTTCCACTATAGGGCAAGCTGGAAATATTCCATTTTACCCAGGACTGCCGAGGCAGCGTGGACCAGGGGAGAACTTCACGGAATCTTCAGGCATCCATGATTGCCATAGTGCGTAAGCCGCCGCTGTGCGCGTCAACTCGTTCCCCGTGAGGAGGAGTCTAGCCGCCGCTAAAAGACGAAGCATTAAGTGTCCTCATTCCACTATAGGGCAAGCTAGAATTAACTATCTTACCCAGGACCGCCGAAGCAGCGTGGACCAGGCGAGGACTATACTTTATACTTCACACCACAGTATTGAGTACGACTTGCATAAAGCCCCTAATGAGAACCACGAGGGCTCTCTCAATGTAGAACCACGAGGGCTCTAGTACCGATTCTCTCGGTACGGCTTGGTCCGTGTTCCTTTATGCTTGTACTCGCGGAAAGTCTCAACCCGGAGGTCTTGACTTTGATTGTCATAGTTTCACTACGACGGGGCATCCGACCATTGCTGACCGAACACCCCTGATTCATCATCTTTCGGATAGGAGGTGCGCCCACCTCCGACGCGGAAGTCTCAACCCGGAGGTTCGGACTTAGAGTTTTTCCCATTTAAAAGTTTTTCTCTTAGCCATACTGAAGTCATCACTTGGTGAACGATTGAACTAGGGCGGGTTAATCGTTTATAGGTATCATGTGGTTTGCATGCTCTCTTAGGTTAAGGTCATGTGGTTGGCTATCGAGCATGCCCAAGTGATGACTTTGTTTCACGCTTGCTTGATTTCTTCATGATTCCCTGTTATATAGTGTAATCATTCGAGAACAGGGAATCTTTGGTTTTGCTCAACAGGTATTGGATGTCAACTTGGTATCTAGATCGCATTAAGTCTCAACCCTTAGGTTCGGACTTGTATAGTGACATCTTGTTACGGTCTTGAGTCTCAACCCGCAGGTTCGGACTACTTAGTGTTTGATCGAATATAATATGGCAACTTGTGCCTAAGTCTCAACCCGCAGGTTCGGACTTCTGTTTATTTGGCCAATGTATGTATAAGGCAACTTGTGCCTAAGTCTCAACCCGCAGGTTCGGACTTGTGTATTTGTTCGAAGTCATGTATAAGGCAACGTGTGCCTAAGTCTCAACCCGCAGGTTCGGACTTGTTAGTGTTTCGTCAACTTTCATATGGCAACTTGTGCCTAAGTCTCAACCCGCAGGTTCGGACTTGTGTATTTGTTCGAAGTCATGTATAAGGCAACTTGTGCCTAAGTCTCAACCCGCAGGTTCGGACTTGTGTATTTGTTCGAAGTCATGTATAAGGCAACGTGTGCCTAAGTCTCAACCCGCAGGTTCGGACTTGTTAGTGTTTCGTCAACTTTCATATGGCAACTTGTGCCTGAGTCTCAACCCGCAGGTTCGGACTTCTATAGTGTTTCGTCAATTATCATATGGCAACTTGTGCCGAAGTCTCAACCCGCAGGTTCGGACTTCTGGAAGGATCACTTGGCCACTAATGATCCTTCCGCAGGTTCACCTACGGAAACCTTGTTACGACTTTTACTTCCTCTAAATCATCAAGTTCGGTCAACTTCGATAAAGCAGACGCGGTTCACGAGGATCCAGCGAACGATCATCTCCAAAGACCTCACTAAATAATCCATCGGTAGTAGCGACGGGCGGTGTGTACAAAGGGCAGGGACGTATTCAACGCTGGCTGATGACCAGCACTTACTAGAAGTTCCGAGTTCATATGGACCATTGCAATCCATAATCCCTACTAAGTGAGTATTTGAGTGATTTCCCGTTCCTCTCGGAATAGGAGACACGCTGCTACCCACATTGTAGCACGCGTGTAGCCCAGAACATCTAAGGGCATCACGGACCTGTTATCGCTCGATCTCATTTTGCTAAACACAAATTGTCCTGCTAAGCAGCGTACCGTAAGTGCACTTGCGCACACGAACAGCGAAGGTGTCAGGTCATACTCCACCGAAAGGTCCTAACCCGTTCCAATCGGCATCGACGCATTAACGCTGACTGCGTTCTAGTTAGCATATGTGAGTCACGTTCGTTATCGGAATTAACCAGACAAATCAATCCACGAACTAAGAACGGCCATGCACCACTACCCTTAAATTTGAGAAAGAGCTATTAATCTGTCTCACCTCCATAAGTTCGGACCTGGTAAGTTTTCCCGTGTTGAGTCAAATTGAACCGCAAGCTCCATTTCATTGTGGTGCCCTTCCGTCAATTCCTTTAAGTTTCAACTTTGCAACCATACTTCCCCCGGAACCTGACTTTGGTTTCCCGGAAGCTACTGAGAGCACCTGGTTGTAGCGTCTCCCAATTGCTAGTTGGCATCGTTTACGGTTAGAACTAGGGCGGTATCTAATCGCCTTCGATCCTCTAACTTTCGTTCTTGATTAAAGAAAGCATCCTTGACAAATGCCTTCGCTTTAGTTAGTCTTACGACGGTCTACGAATTTCACCTCTCGCGCCGTAATACTAGTGTCCCCAACTACTTCTGTTAATCATTACCTCCGGTCTGAGTACAAACCAATGAAAGATTAGACCAAGGTCGTATTCCATTATTCCATGCAAGATTATTCTAGGGCGTTTGGGCACCCTGCTTTAAGCACTCTAATTTGTTCAAGGTAAACGTGAGCGGTCGAGCTCTATGTTACACTTGCACCCGTTGAAGGGCACACCATGACACAGACTTGGTGCCCTACCACACCATTGAGTCGCAACCAGATTCCGACTTGGCCCACCGACCACGGGTTGACCGGGTCGGCGGAGCCGGACTGTGTTGGACAAGTATCAACTTCGAACGTTTTAACCGCAACAATTTTAATATACGCTAGTGGAGCTGGAATTACCGCGGCTGCTGGCACCAGACTTGCCCTCCACTTGATCCTCGTAGAAGGATTTATGCTCTACTCATTCCAATTATGAAACATCATTAAAGAGTTTCATATTGTTATTTCTCGTCACTACCTCCCCGTCCCGGGATTGGGTAATTTACGCGCCTGCTGCCTTCCTTGGATGTGGTAGCCATTTCTCAGGCTCCCTCTCCGGAATCGAACCCTGATTCCCCGTTACCCGTTGCAACCATGGTAGTCCTCTATACTACCATCCATAGTTGATAGGGCAGATATTTGCGAGATCTGTCGTCGGTGCGAGACCATACGATCAGCATCATTATCCAGACTTCAACTCAATGACACGGAGAACCCGCGATTGGTTTGACTAATAAGTGCACCAGTTCCCGCGAGGGTCCTGGCATGTTGCATGTATTAGCTCTAGATTTTCCACAGTTATCCAAGTAACTAGGTTGATGATCTCGTAAATTATAGCTGTTATACTGAGCCTTATGCGGTTTCACATTAAATCTGTTTGTACTTAGACATGCATGGCTTAACCTTTGAGACGAGCGTATATTACTGGTAGGATCAACCAGAATTCCGACTTTGCGTTCGAATGTTCATTGTCCCATTGCACCCGGAGGAGCAAACACCACGTTCTATATGTTGTCAAGTCCGGTAGCACACGGGAGGCGAGCCCCCGTGCGAACCTCATTGCCCTCGTATCACACACACACCCGATGCACCGGACAGGCACTTGAGCGGCATTCGACTCCGCTAAGCGCTCGTGCGCCCGATTGTGCATGCGCTGACGGGGCCTTCATACCCCTACCACAGCGACCTTATGCCAAACTTCCATGAATACTTAGGTGAGCTGACAAGGGCCTTCATTTCCCTACCATCAACTAAAGGACACGCTAGGCGCGTCCGATCATTGCAACTGCGGGGCTTTCATACCCCAATCACCACAGTACGCAATTCACCAGAGTTTAATCACAACCCCCCCGGACATGGCACACTATTAACTTGCAACAAAACTTAGTGTGTGCCGGGCACATCGGTTCCACAAAATCATTCCCGATGTACCCCAATTGGGGTTGCGAACGCATTCACGGTCCTCTGACACACCCAACCAAGCGTGGATACTACATACCTCAAACACCCAGTACACTAACAGACAAATCAACATATGGTTGTTTTCCCCCAGACATTTGCCAATCACTTGGCACCCGGACGGGAACTCGCTCCTGATTGCGCCATTGCCACCCATTTGCCAAGAGCGAGTTCTGTATGTAGATTTCATTTGGAAAGACAACCGTGTACTGGATATTCTATCCGACGATTACAGATGACGAGTACGAGACTCGACTACACTCACGGATAATACATTTTGGGTCGAGATTGCTTTCGGGGTTTTCGATTGGTCTTGCGCTTGTAAACGTATAACTTTGACTTGTGGTAACCTCGGTATGTTAGTCGATCACGTGGTTGTGAACTGGTAAGGGTGAGCAATCTGTTCACTTGCACTCTGGGTAGGAATAGGTGAGCGCTATAGGTTAAGATCATTGTATGGTTCCATCGTGATGACTTTCGCTAGATAGTAGGATGTTTGGATAGTTATAACGTTTTTGGCCATTTGTTCATAGTGTTCGGTTCATTGAGGAATTCGATTGGTCTTTGCTTCACACACGTGGTCGATCACTTGGATGTGAACTAGGGTGAGAATAAGGTGTTCACTAGTGCTCTTAGGTTTTGGATCAGTACTGAGCACTTGATTGGTTTCGCATAATATGTATCCATAGTGATGACTCTTTCCAGCTTAAGATTTCGTGACCGGTTTCGAATCCTTCCCACGTTCGCTTTTACTTGGTTAGGTTTTCGAGTGTAGATTTGAAAGCAATCTCATGTATGTATCCCATCTGATATAAGCCACTGACAGTTCATGTCACCTCGTTCAACTCTCGCTGGGTCACAGAAGTATGTTACTGCGCCCATTATCCCTACTCGGATAGGTTCGGTTCGTTCGTTTTATACTACGGTGAGTAAACTCAATTTGTGCATCGCATAGCCATGGAAAGCAAGCTTTCGCGGGCCTCTTCGACTGTTTTGATACGAGCTGTGCCCGTGATGCTTGTCATCCCAGGATACTAGACCCCTTTGGACGACCGCATGACCATCAGAAAGTAAATTCCACGTTCGATTTGGGGTGTGAACCCCGAACATAAAGTCTTTGTGTAGAACCACGAGGGCTCTATAGTACCGATTCTCTCGGTACGCTTGGTCCGTGTTCCTTTATGTTCGTACTCTTGTGTGTATAATATTCATGTTCGGTTTGGGATATTTGCTACTTTCACCAGGGTCCCGTTCTTCATACAAGTCTGCCTTGCTAATGTGGTAACTTTATAGTGTAGTTCTGACATCCCAATTTTGGGACTTAGCCGATTTTTCGTATATTTCCACATGACCCATAGGGTCCCTTTCTTCATACAAGCTTGCCTAGGGCGATCGGTCAAAACTTGTCTTACTATTCGATTGGTCTTCGCAGTTTCACCCTAGGCAATTCGCCTAGGTCTGTCTTCTTGAGGAGGCCAAAACCCGAAATAAGGAGGTCTGGCCGACCCTGAAACCTCCCCTGTCTTAACTACACTAACCCGATTTTTCAGGGTCCTCAGCGCCATACAACTTTGCCTAGGTCACTTGTACTCTTGACTTAGGCCATCTGACTTGGTCCGTGTTTCTTCCTAGGGTTCACCTAGGTACTTTGCCTTGCTTGATGTGGTAACTTTTTAGTGTAGTTCTGACATCCCAATTTTGGGACTTAGCCGATTTTTCATGAATTTCCATATGACCCTAAGGGTCCCTTTCTTCATACAAGCTTGCCTAGGGCGATCGGTCAAAACTTGTCTTACTATTCGATTGGTCTTCGCAGTTTCACCCTAGGCAATTCGCCTAGGTCTGTCTTCTTGAGGAGGCCAAAACCCGAAATAAGGAGGTCCAGCCGACCCTGAAACCTCCCCTGTCTGAACTACACTAACCCGATTTTTCAGGGTCCTCAGCGCCATACAACTTTGCCTAGGTCACTTGTACTCTTGACTTAGGCCATCTGACTTGGTCCGTGTTTCTTCCTAGGGTTCACCTAGGTACTTTGCCTTGCTTGATGTGGTAACTTTTTAGTGTAGTTCAGACATCCCAATTTTGGGACTTAGCCGATTTTTCATGTATTTCCATATGACCCATAGGGTCCCTTTCTTCATACAAGCTTGCCTAGGGCGATCGGTCAAAACTTGTCTTACTATTCGATTGGTCTTCGCACTTTCACCCTAGGCACTTTGCCTAGGTCTGTCTTCTTGAGGAGGCCAAAACCCGAAATAAGGAGGTTCAGCCGACCCAGAAACCTCCCCTGTCTGAACTACACTAACCCGATTTTTCAGGGTCCTCAGCGCCATACAACTTTGCCTAGGTCACTTGTACTCTTGACTTAGGCCATCTGACTTGGTCCGTGTTTCTTCCTAGGGTTCACCTAGGTACTTTGCCTTGCTTGATGTGGTAACTTTTTAGTGTAGTTCAGACATCCCAATTTTGGGACTTAGCCGATTTTTCATGTATTTCCATATGACCCATAGGGTCCCTTTCTTCATACAAGCTTGCCTAGGGCGATCGGTCAAAACTTGTCTTACTATTCGATTGGTCTTCGCACTTTCACCCTAGGCAGTTTGCCTAGGTCTGTCTTCTTGAGGAGGCCAAAACCCGAAATAAGGAGGTTCAGCCGACCCAGAAACCTCCCCTGTCTGAACTACACTAACCCGATTTTTCAGGGTCCTCAGCGCCATACAACTTTGCCTAGGTCACTTGTACTCTTGACTTAGGCCATCTGACTTGGTCCGTGTTTCTTCCTAGGGTTCACCTAGGTACTTTGCCTTGCTTGATGTGGTAACTTTTTAGTGTAGTTCAGACATCCCAATTTTGGGACTTAGCCGATTTTTCATGTATTTCCATATGACCCATAGGGTCCCTTTCTTCATACAAGCTTGCCTAGGGCGATCGGTCAAAACTTGTCTTACTATTCGATTGGTCTTCGCACTTTCACCCTAGGCAGTTTGCCTAGGTCTGTCTTCTTGAGGAGGCCAAAACCCGAAATAAGGAGGTTCAGCCGACCCAGAAACCTCCCCTGTCTGAACTACACTAACCCGATTTTTCAGGGTCCTCAGCGCCATACAACTTTGCCTAGGTCACTTGTACTCTTGACTTAGGCCATCTGACTTGGTCCGTGTTTCTTCCTAGGGTTCACCTAGGTACTTTGCCTTGCTTGCTGTGGTAACTTTTTAGTGTAGTTCAGACATCCCAATTTTGGGACTTAGCCGATTTTTCATGTATTTCCATATGACCCATAGGGTCCCTTTCTTCATACAAGCTTGCCTAGGGCGATCGGTCAAAACTTGTCTTACTATTCGATTGGTCTTCGCACTTTCACCCTAGGCAGTTTGCCTAGGTGTAGCTTCTTGAGGAGGTCAAAACCCAAAATAAGGAGGTTCAGCCGACCCAAAAACCTCCCCTGTCTAAACTACACTAACCAGATTTTTCAGGGTCCTCACCGTCATACAACTTTGCCTAGGTCACTTGTTCTCTTGACTTAGGCCATCTGACTTGGTCCGTGTTTCTTGCTAGGGTTCACCTAGGTACTTTGCCTTGCTTGATGTGGTAACTTTTTAGTGTAGTTCAGACATCCCAATTTTGGGACTTAGCCGATTTTTCATGTATTTCCATATGACCCATAGGGTCCCTTTCTTCATACAAGCTTGCCTAGGGCGATCGGTCAAAACTTGTCTTACTATTCGATTGGTCTTCGCACTTTCACCCTAGGCAGTTTGCCTAGGTGTAGCTTCTTGAGGAGGTCAAAACCCAAAATAAGGAGGTTCAGCCGACCCAAAAACCTCCCCTGTCTAAACTACACTTACCAGATTTTTCAGGGTCCTCACCGTCATACAACTTTGCCTAGGTCACTTGCACTCTTGACTTAGGCCATCTGACTTGGTCCGTGTTTCTTGCTAGGGTTCACCTAGGTAGTTTGCCTTGCTTGATGTGGTAACTTTTTAGTGTAGTTCTGACATCCCAATTTTGGGACTTAGCCGATTTTTCATGTATTTCCATATGACCCTTAGGGTCCCTTTCTTCATACAAGCTTGCCTAGGGCGATCGGTCAAAACTTGTCTTACTATTCGATTGGTCTTCGCACTTTCACCCTAGGCAGTTTGCCTAGGTGTAGCTTCTTGATGAGGCCAAAACCCAAAATAAGGGGGTTCGGCCGACCCAAAAACCTACCCTGTCTAAACTACACTAACCAGATTTTTCAGGGTCCTCACCGTCATACAACTTTGCCTAGGTCACTTGCACTCTTGACTTAGGCCATCTGACTTGGTCCGTGTTTCTTCCTAGGGTTCACCTAGGTACTTTGCCTTGCTTGGTGTGGTAACATTTTAGTGTAGTTCTGACATCACCATTTTGGGACTTAGCCGATTTTTCGTAAAATACCATATGACCCATCAGGGTCCTTGCCTTCATATAAGTTTGCCTTGCTTGATGTGGTAACATTTGAGTGTAGTTCAGACATCCCCATTTTGGGACTTAGCCGATTTTTCGATCCATACCATATGACCCATCAGGGTCCTTGCCTTCATATAAGTTTGCCTTGCTTGGTGTGGTAACATTTTAGTGTAGTTCTGACATCACCATTTTGGGACTTAGCCGATTTTTCGTAAAATACCATATGACCCATCAGGGTCCTTGCCTTCATATAAGTTTGCCTTGCTTGGTGTGGTAACATTTGAGTGTAGTTCTGACATCACCATTTTGGGACTTAGCCGATTTTTCGTAAAATACCATATGACCCATCAGGGTCCTTTGCTTCATATAAGTTTGCCTTGCTTGGTGTGGTAACATTTGAGTGTAGTTCTGACATCATCATTTTGGGACTTAGCCGATTTTTCGATCAATACCATATGACCCATCAGGGTCCTTTGCTTCATATAAGTTTGCCTTGCTTGGTGTGGTAACATTTGAGTGTAGTTCTGACATCCCCATTTTGGGACTTAGCCGATTTTTCGTAAAATACCATATGACCCATCAGGGTCCTTTGCTTCATATAAGTTTGCCTTGCATGGTGTGGTAACACATGAGTGTAGTTCTGACATCCCCATTTTGGGACTTAGCCGATTTTTCGTAAAATACCATATGACCCATCAGGGTCCTTTGCTTCATATAAGTTTGCCTTGCTTGGTGTGGTAACACATGAGTGTAGTTCTGACATCCCCATTTTGGGACTTAGCCGATTTTTCGTAAAATACCATATGACCCATCAGGGTCCTTTGCTTCATATAAGTTTGCCTTGCTTGGTGTGGTAACATTTGAGTGTAGTTCTGACATCCCCATTTTGGGACTTAGCCGATTTTTCGTAAAATACCATATGACCCATCAGGGTCCTTTGCTTCATATAAGTTTGCCTTGCTTGGTGTGGTAACACATGAGTGTAGTTCTGACATCCCCATTTTGGGACTTAGCCGATTTTTCGTAAAATACCATATGACCCATCAGGGTCCTTTGCTTCATATAAGTTTGCCTTGCTTGGTGTGGTAACACATGAGTGTAGTTCTGACATCCCCATTTTGGGACTTAGCCGATTTTTCGATCAATTCCATATGACCCATCAGGGTCCTTTTTCTTCATATAAGTTTGCCTTGCTTGGTGTGGTAACACATGAGTGTAGTTCTGACATCCCCATTTTGGGACTTAGCCGATTTTTCGATCAATTCCATATGACCCATCAGGGTCCTTTTTCTTCATATAAGTTTGCCTTGCTTGGTGTGGTAACACATGAGTGTAGTTCTGACATCCCCATTTTGGGACTTAGCCGATTTTTCGATCAATTCCATATGACCCATCAGGGTCCTTTTTCTTCATATAAGTTTCCCAAGACTTAGTGTTTTTTACCTTTGGACACCAATATCACCCTTACGGGTATCTTTGATCTTCGCAACATGTATTGACCAAATGTAGGTCTTGCTATGCCAAACTTATAATTGTTCTACACCAAGTCTCTATCTTGAACCATTAAGGCTCTAACTTGCACCAATTGCTTGGTACTCTTGGTCCGTGTTTCATCGCATACTGACTTCTTGACTTAGTGCTTTTTTCCTTTGGACACCAATATCACCCTTGCGGGTATCTTTGATCTTCTCACTTTGTATTGACCGAATGTAGGTCTTGCCATGCCAAACATATAATTGTTCTACACCAAGTCTCTATCTCGTACCGCCAGCTCGGTACATTCGATTAACCTGCCCTTAAGGCACCCGGGACTTAGCCATTTTTTCACATTTTTCATGATTTTGAGGCAACTTTTCTCGACTTTGTCACCTTATATCACCAAGATCCTTTCCCTTTAGCGCTTCACTCTGTTCGTATGATATTTAGCGCTGACTATCACCTTTCTATCGCTGAGCTCAACTTCTTATTCGGTGCCATAGAGCCAGAGATATTTGGTGTATGCTGTTATAAGGGAAGTTTGTCACTTTTTCAAAGGCCCACTTTGGGACGCCCATATCTCACCTTCAGGTATCTTCGATCTTCTTGTCGTCTATGGACGAAACTTAGGTCTTGTCTTGGCCAACATATAAATGTTCTACGGCCAAGCCGTATCTCTTACCGCCAGCCCGGTATTTTTGGACTTAGTGGGATTTTCGCCTCTCGTGGTAACAATTTCTGACTTTGACTCACAATAACACCCGAACGGTCACATGCTAGCGCTTTGCTTGGTAGGAATTATAGTTAGCGCTACCTTTTCTCTTTCCATCGATACCTTGTTCGTTCCATTCCATGCCATACAGCCGAAGTTATGATGTTTCCCGTTTTCCATATCATGTGGAGCTTATGCTCTGGGAAAACCATCTAACACCTGTACCACCCTTTTGGGTACCACCGATCTCGTCACTATGTTCGGGCCAAATATAGGTTATAACATGCCCAACATATAATTGTTCTACACCAAGTCTCTATCTCTTACCGCCTGCTCGGTATTTTACTCGTAAGTCCAAATTTCACAACTTTTACTTTTTGGCCCAATGTACTCGAGTTTCAATTTTGGTAACATTTTTCGACTTTGTCGTTTAATAACTTCCAAATCATGCTAGTTAGCGCTTTGCTTTCTTCTAGTCGTATCTAGCGCTGGGTGTTACCTTTCCAAAACACTTATAAGCTTAACAATCCATGCCATACAGCCGGAGCTATACGGTGCACAAGTCAAATCCATTTTAGCCATGTTTCATTTTTGCCAATTTTTGACCACTCGTATCACCCTTCCAGAGTGGTCCGATCTTCTCGCTGTCTATGGACGACTTTTAGGTCTCGTAGAGGCAAACTTATAAGTATTCTACGTCAACCCGCTATCTCTTACCGCCTGCTCGGTATTCTTGGTCTTGTGTGATTTTTGGCCATTTTGGTATTATTTTTCCACTTTGTCGCTTAATAACTCAGTTTTGCTCAACACTTAGCGCTTCGGTTGTTTGAGATTATAGTTAGCGCTCGGTTCGACCTTTCCAACACTGATCTTAGCTTGTCGATCCGTTCCATACAGCCTGAGTTATTCGCGATACCGTGTTTCAACCCATTTCTCAAGTCTCGTTTTGGTCCAACTTTGAACCAGCCATATCACCCTGATGGGTAACTCCGATCTTCTCGCTTTATATTGGCCAAAGTTAGGTCTTGTGGTAACGTACTTATGATTGTTCTACGCCGTGTTCGTAGCTCTTATCGTTCGCCCGCTATTTTCGATCATAAGGTGAATTTTCGCCTCTAAACCACCATTTTTCACCTTTGCCCTCTAATATGACCGACTTGCTCAACACCTAGCGCTTCGCTTGGTAGGACACATAGCTAGCGCTCGTCAAGACCTTTCCAACGCATATCCAAGCTTTCCGATCCGAGCCATACAGCCTGAGCTATAGGCGATACCGTTTTTCCCATTTTCTTGGTCACATGCACTTTAGGGTACCCCTTTTTGCCTTTGACCCCTAATACCTCCTCCGGGTCACTAGTAGGCGCTCAGCTTGGTAGGATACATAGCTAGAGCAGGCCTTCACCTTTCCAAAACTGCCAAAAGTGTACCGATCCGACATCTAGAACCAAAGTTATGGTCATTCCCATCATGCTCTACTTTCATGGTCAACCTCCACCAAGCACACCTAGGTTGGACCAACTTTCACCAACTCATCTCGAACCCCAAATTTGCTTCGACCTACTAGGTTTCCCTAGCAAAGTGGCCAAAACATCCATTACAACACGACTGGTCTTTCTGGTGGTCGACCTAGGCGACTTTGTTCGACGACCACCACCCCATGGAACTAAAAGACGTCCCTTGATACGGACCACCGATACATTTTCCGGCCTGTCTAAACTACACTCATCGAAATTTTTTTGGGTCCCCACCGTCATACAAGTTTGCCTAGGTCAAGTTTTTCTTCCGGATCGGCCGCGGACCTCACTTTTCATTATCTAGGGAGGCCATAGGGCCCCAAAAGGGGTTTTTTAAAATTTTCGACACTTTCGACTTTGGTCGGATTTTTTCCGATTTTGGTCCGACCTAGGGACTTGGTGGTCCAAGGAGCCTCGGGACCAAACTTTTTTCTCAGGGGTCCCTACCTCCATACAACTTTGCCTAGGTAAATTTTTTGTTCCAAATCGACCGCGGATTTCACTTTTCAATATCTGGGGCTCGTGTAGAGTCCGAATATGAGGTTTTCTCATTTTTCGACATTTTCGACTTTTTTCGACTTTTTTCGGGTTTTTCGACCTAGGGGTCCGCCGAACAAATTTTGGGTCAAAAATTTTTATTGAACTAGTCGAAAGTACGCAAAAAGATAAGACTTTTTGCCGAAGACACCATGCCCCGGAACCGACTCCTTCCCCTTCAAAATAGGGGACAAACGTGATTTTTGAAACTTTTCCTTAGGGAGCCCAAGACTTAGAAAATTTTCAAATTCTCGATTTTTCGATTGCGAGCTAGCGCTTTGCGGTCTTCGGCAATGTTTTAGATCTTGATGAGATAAGACTTTTTGGCCATGAGACATTTACCCCTCCGACCCCTCCTTCCCCCCGCAAATCGCCCCACAAAGGGCAATTTTTGCTTTTTCACCTCTTTGCACGCACTGTTCGGCCCAAATGGCCACTTTCTATGGGTCTGAGCGCTTTGCGGTCTTCGGCAAACTTTTAGAGCGTACCAAGCCCTAATTATAATTGTTCTACATCAACTTCGTACCTCTTCATCCCTGGCCGCTATTCGCGTACCAAGGTAATTTTTGTTCATTTTATCAACATTTTTCATCTTTGACTGTTTATATCGGCCTTGCCATGAACCGATAGCGCTTCGCTGTGTTCTAACGTAAGTTAGTACTGCTCAATACCTTTCCAAATCATGTCTTAGATTGTCATTTGCTTGCTTACAGCCGGAGCTATGAGCGATACCGTAAAAAGTACCGAAACTTGGAAAAATCCTTGGATCGCCCATATCCCCCCTTTGGGGACCAGATATCGAAAAAAGTTCTTATTCAAAAAGTTGCGCCTTAACGTGTTCTAGTTATGCCTAGAACATTTCACTTCGCTAGCTGGCCTGCAACTTAGCCGTAATTGGGATTTTAGGGTGTTCATGGAGGGCCCATTTCCTGCGACTTGGTATCTTTTGGGCCCTATGTTTCTCTAATATCTCCACAAGTTTTCCAGATAGCTTTCTCATACTTTCAGGGTGCCTAGAGCACCTCAAGACCTTTCCAACGCTATGCCGTTCGCCTCGCTCGGACATCTACAGCCGAAGTTATTCGAGGTACACGGTACCTTACCCTGTTTTCTCAGTACTTGGTCGAAAATTTCGATCAGCCATATGACCGACTTGGACAACCCTGAGCGGGTTGGCCCCATATAACTAAACTTTTGTCTCTTGTAGGCAAACTTATAAATGTTCTACGTCAACTCGCTATCTCGTACCGCCTTGACGGTATACTTGGTCCAAGGGCCATTTCCAGCGACTTGGTCGCAATTTCGCTCTAAGTTTCGCTAATACCTTCGTCCGTGGACATGGTGATTTTTTGTTCGTATTTTTCCTTGATAGTCCCACTCAAGACTATTCCATACCAGAGCCAAGCGTCCCGCTAAGTGCCATACAGCCTGAGCAGTAATTCATGAAAGGTACCTCTACCAGTTTTTGCCATACTTGGGTACAAACTTTGTATCGCCCATATCTCCACTTTGGAGGCCAGCCAGCACCTTTGCCCCATATACTTTTTTCTTGGTCATACCATGCACTAAATATAATTGTTCTACGCCAACTTGCTATCTCTTCTCTAACTTGCCGTTATTATTGGTCCAATTCCCATTTCATTCGTTTTCGGACCCATTTTGCTATATGTTTCACTAATAGCTTCGGCCATGGACAAGCTGATATTCTGTTTGTATTTTTGCTTGATAGTCCCACTCAAGACCATTCCAAAACACACCGCAACTTGTCGCTCGGTGGCAAACTGACCGAGTTATAATTCATGAAAGATACCTCAACTTGGTACACCATGTGGTCGGCCCAAACCATATACCGACCAAACGACCGACTTGGAGCACCCTGACCGGGTTGCCCCCATATAATGAAAGTTGCGTCTCTACACGCCCAACTTATGAATATTCTACGCCAAGTCGCTATCTCTTACCGGTAAGCCGGTATTCACCTTCCAAGGGTGATTTTGGTCAAGTGCCATTTCCTGCGACTTGGTCCCCGAATTGGACCATCATCACCTAATATCTCCGTGGTCTTTCAACTCAGCCTCATGAAACTTTCAGGGTAGATAGGTCTCCCCAAGACCTTTCCAACGGTGAGCCGTTTGCCTCGCTCGGCCATCTACAGCCGAAGTTATTAATGGTACTTGGTACCTTACCCTGTTTTTTCCATACTTGTTCGTACTTGGGTACAAACTTTGGATCGCCCATATCTCCACTTTGGAGGCCAGCCAGCACCTTGGCCCCATATACTTTTTTGTTGGTCATGCCATGCACCAAATATAATTGTTCTACGCCAACTTGCTATCTCTTCTCCAACTTGCCGTTATTCTTGGTCCAATTCCCATTTCATTCGTTTTTGGACCCATTTTGCTATATGTTTCACTAATAGCTTCGGCCATGGACATGCTGATTTTCTATTTGTATTTTTCCTAGATAGTCCCACTCAAGACAATTCTAAATCACACCGGAACTTGTCGCTCGGTGGCAAACTGACCGAGTTATAATTCATGAAAGGTACCTCAACTTGGTACACCACGTGGTCGGCCCAAACCATAAACCGACCAAACGACCGACTTGGAGCACCTCGACCGGGTTGCCCCCATATAATGAAAGTTGCGTCTCTACACGCCCAACTTATGAATATTCTACGCCAAGTCGCTATCTCTTACCGGTAAGCCGGTATTCACCTTCCAAGGGTGATTTTGGTCAAGTGCCATTTCCTGCGACTTGGTCCCCGAATTGGACCATCATCACCTAATATCTCCGTGGTCTTTCAACTCAGCCTCATGAAACTTTCAGGGTAGATAGGTCTCCCCAAGACCTTTCCAACGGTGAGCCGTTTGCCTCGCTCGGCCATCTACAGCCGAAGTTATTAATGGTACTTGGTACCTTACCCTGTTTTTTCCATACTTGTTCGTACTTGGGTACAAACTTTGGATCGCCCATATCTCCACTTTGGAGGCCAGCCAGCACCTTGGCCCCAGATACTTTTTTGTTGGTCATGCCATGCACCAAATATAATTGTTCTACGCCAACTTGCTATCTCTTCTCCAACTTGCCGTTATTCTTGGTCCAATTCCCATTTCATTCGTTTTTGGACCCATTTTGCTATATGTTTCACTAATAGCTTCGGCCATGGACATGCTGATTTTCTATTCGTATTTTTCCTAGATAGTCCCACTCAAGACAATTCTAAATCACACCGGAACTTGTCGCTCGGTGGCAAACTGACCGAGTTATAATTCATGAAAGGTACCTCAACTTGGTACACCACGTGGTCGGCCCAAACCATAAACCGACCAAACGACCGACTTGGAGCACCCTGACCGGGTTGGCCCGATATAATAAAAGTTGCGTCTCTACACGCCCAACTTATGAATATTCTACGCCAAGTCGCTATCTCTTACCGGTAAGCCGGTATTCACCTTCCAAGGGTGATTTTGGTCAAGTGCCATTTCCTGCGACTTGGTCCCCGAATTGGACCATCATCACCTAATATCTCCGTGGTATTTCAACTCAGCCTCATGAAACTTTCAGGGTAGATAGGTCTCCCCAAGACCTTTCCAACGGTGAGCCGTTTGCCTCGCTCGGCCATCTACAGCCGAAGTTATTAATGGTACTTGGTACCTTACCCTGTTTTTTCCATACTTGTTCGTACTTGGGTACAAACTTTGGATCGCCCATATCTCCACTTTGGAGGCCAGCCAGCACCTTGGCCCCATATACTTTTTTGTTGGTGATACCATGCACCAAATATAATTGTTCTACGCAAGCTTGCTATCTCTTCTCCAACTTGCGGTTATTTTTGACTCAAGTCCCATTTCCATAGTTTTTGGTACCAATTTGCTCTATGTTTCGCTAATAGCTTCACCCAAGGACTTTGTGATTTTTTGTTCGCATTTTTCCTAAATAGTCCCACTCATGACTATTCCAAATCACACCTTAGCTTGTCGCTCAGTGCCATACAGCCAGAGTTATAATTCATGAAAGGTACCTCACCTTGGTACACCACATGGTCGGTCCAAACCATCAACCAACCATATGACCGACTTCGAGTCGAGCTAGCGGCTAGGCCCCGTATAATTAAATGCGTGTCTTGATGCGGGCTACTGACGGTCTGAACAATGTAGCTCGCTAGCTCGTCTCTAAACTTGTGTTTTGGTCGAATATTGGGTGTTCATGTACCACTTCGGGTAACATGGACTTTGGTGCAACTTTACCACTTGTGCACTTAATAACTTCCCGGTCATTCAAGTCTTTGCCTTCATACTTTCAGGGTAGTTAGGTCTCGTCGAGACCTTTCCATACATATGCCAAACTCATCGATCGGACATCTATAGCCCGAGTTATTCGCGGTACACCGTACCTTACCCTGTTTTTTCCTCAATTGGGTACAAACCTTGGAACACCCATATCGCCCCTTTAGAGACTAGCTGGCACGTTGGCCTCATATAATGATAAGTGCACCTCAACTAGGGCTACTGACGGTCAGAACATTTCAACTTGCTAGCTCGGGCCCACACTTGTGTTTTTCTCGAATATATGGTTCAAGTGTGCCACTTTGGGCACTTTTGGACATTTTGTCCCCACACAACTTTCTTGCCTTGGTAGATAGGGTCTTGTGATCTTGGGCAAAAAGATGCACCAAGATATAGTCTAACTTTCGTTCTTGTACCGCAAAGCGCTATCTCAAACACCCGAGGAGATAGAAAGTGATTATGTTCGGTATATCGGTCTTCCATGGCCTACTATGGTAAGCCCCTGCAGGTATGCAACCGAAGGTGCTTGGTACATGTATTTGGTGCAATATCGGTGCAAAGTAGGTGTTTCCTTGATCGGGCTATAACTTTCTTGGTTGATGTTGGATTGCTTTGCGGTCTTCGGGGGATAGTTAGGGAACATGTTGGTCAACATTTCCTTATTCCTCAGCCTGGCCGTACCTCTTACCGTCTAGGCGGTATACATGCTCTAAGTTGGAACTTGTGTTCCTTTGGGTAACTTCTCTGACTTTGACGCTTAATAACTTTCGTTCATATGCAGTCTAAGCTCTGCAACTCTCAGGAAAGCTAGTACTACTCATTTCCTTTCCATATCAGTCTTTGGCTTGTCGATCCGATGTCTACAGCCTTAGTTATTCACGTTGCCTGTGAAGGTAGGTTTTTGCCCATTTTCCAGTTCATGTGGTAACATTCCCGGACTTTGCCGGCTTTCTCTTCATGTGGTAACTTGCTTGCTTGTGTGGTAACTTGAAAGTGTATTTCCGACAGACCCAATCTCGGACTTAGAAGATTTTTCTCTTCATATTATATGGATCCATCACTAGGCCATCTTGCTTGCTTGTGTGGTAACTTGAAAGTGTATTTCTGACAGACCCAATCTCGGACTTAGCCGATTTTTCTCTTCATATCATATGGATCCATCATTAGGCCATCTTGCTTGCTTGTAAGGTAACTTGGTAGTGTATGTCTGACAGACCCAATCTCGGACTTAGCCGATTTTTCTCTTCAAATCATATGGATCAATCACTAGGCCATCTTGCTTGCTTGTGTGGTAACTTGAAAGTGTATGTCTGACAGACCCAATCTTGGACTTAGCCGATTTTTCTTTTCATATTATATGGATCAATCACTAGGCCATCTTGCTTGCTTGTAAGGTAACTTGGTAGTGTATGTCTGACAGACCCAATCTCGGACTTAGCCGATTTTTCTCTTCAAATCATATGGATCAATCACTAGGCCATCTTGCTTGCTTGTGTGGTAACTTGAAAGTGTATGTCTGACAGACCCAATCTTGGACTTAGCCGATTTTTCTTTTCATATTATATGGATCAATCACTAGGCCATCTTGCTTGCTTGTGTGGTAACTTGATAGTGTATTTCCGACCGACCCAATCTCGGACTTAGCCGATTTTTCTCTTCATATAATATGGATCCATCACTAGGCCATCTTGCTTGCTTGTGTGGTAACTTGATAGTGTATTTCTGACAGACCCAATCTTGGACTTAGCCGATTTTTCTCTTCATATTATATGGATCCATCATTAGGCCATCTTGCTTGCTTGTGTGGTAACTTGATAGTGTATTTCCGACCGACCCAATCTCGGACTTAGCCGATTTTTCTCTTCATATTATATGGTTCCGTCACTAGGCCATCTTGCTTGCTTGTGTGGTAACTTGGAAGTGTATTTCTGACAGACCCAATCTGGGACTTAGCCGATTTTTCTCTTCATATTATATGGATCCTGGACTTAGCCGATTATTAGGTTAATATATATGGATCCTGGACTTAGCCGATTTTTCTCTTCATGTAATATGGATCCTGGACTAAGCCGATTATAAGGTTATTATATATGGATCCTGGACTTAGCCGATTTTTCTCTTCATATAATATGGATCCTGGACTTAGCCGATTTTTCTCTTCATATAATATGGATCCTGGACTTAGCCGATTTTTCTCTTCATATAATATGGATCCTGGACTTAGCCGATTTTTCTCTTCATATAATATGGATCCGGGACTTAGCCGATTTTTCCCTTCATATAATATGGATCCTGGACTTAGCCGATTTTTCTCTTCATATAATATGGATCCGGGACTTAGCCGATTTTTCCCTTCATATAATATGGATCCGGGACTTAGCCGATTTTTCTGTTCATATAATATGGATCCGGGCCAATTTTTCTCTTCATGTGGTAACGTATGCCAATCACTCACAAGTCATGGGATAAGGGTACTTGTGTTCTTCCATCTTCTAAGTCCCGCACGGGGACATCGTGATCGCCCCAAGTCCGGAATAGCGCCAAGTCAAGCCCCACGGTGGCCGTGCAGGACCTGTTAGCGGCGGCCCCACTGACAGCACTAATCCGGACTTAGAAATTATATCTTTCTAATCAAACACCACACACGCAACACCACCATACCACCATCTCCTTGCAAGTACCTAAGTACCCGCAACTCCATGGTGAAGGCAATGTCACTCCATCACCAACCTCTTTGCACTGCAAGCACTTGCGTACCCACAACACTCCGAAGAAGGCAACGGCGCGCGATGCTCGACTCCACACACCACACCACACCACACCACCGATGGCCAGCCAGCCAGCCAGCCCAGCTAAGGGCTAACCAACCAACCAACCACCAATGGCCTAGGCCAGCCGGATCCCACCTTCAAGTCCAAGCACAGCCAAGTGCAAGTACCGCCAAGTGTTCACCAACCAACCATCACACCAGGTCAGCCGGCCGGTACCCACCTTCAAGTGCCATTACCCTCGGGTGCAAGCTCAATCAAGTGTTAACCAACCAACCCGGCCAAGGCAGCCAACAGGCCGGCACCCTACAGCACCGACCCGCCATCACCACCTCAACCGTTGACCATGCAAGTGGCCTCGGACAACAGGTGACACCCGAAGTACATCCGAAGAACGTATATCAAGTGTTTGCTCACCAAGTCCTCAACCAACCCCAAGTACCCGGAGGTACCCAGAGTGTTGGATCCGCCAACCCGTCCCGGCACTCCAAGTCCTTGCGAACCCAAAGTGTTTGCCCGGTAGGGCCATTGTATCACAACGCTTGCTACCATGCAAGTGGCCTCGAACAAGGTGACAGGGGTATCTTCACCAAGTTCTCAACCAACCCCAAGTACCCGGAGGTACCCAGAGTGTTGGGTCCGCCAACCACTACCAGCACTCTAAGTCCTCGCGAACCCAAAGTATTTGCCCGGTAGGGCCATTAGACCACAACGCTTGCTAACCATGCAAGTGGTCTCGGACAACAGGCGATACCCGAAGTACATCCGAAGAGTGTATATCAAGTGTTTGTTCACCAAGTCCTCAACCAACCCCAAGTACCCGGAGGTACCCAGAGTGTTGGGTCCGCCAACCACTACCAGCACTCTAAGTCCTCGCGAACCCAAAGTGTTTGCCCGGTAGGGCCATTAGACCACAACGCTTGCTAACCATGCAAGTGGTCTCGGACAACAGGCGATACCCGAAGTACATCCGGAGAGTGTATATCAAGTGTTTGTTCACCAAGTCCTCAACCAACCCCAAGTACCCGGAGGTACCCAGAGTGTTGGATCCGCCAACCCGTCCCGGCACTCCAAGTCCTTGCGAACCCAAAGTGTTTGCCCGGTAGGGCCATTAGACCACAACGCTTGCTAACCATGCAAGTGGCCTCGGACAACAGGTGACACCCGAAGTACATCCGAAGAGTGTATATCAAGTGTTTGTTCACCAAGTCCTCAACCAACCCCAAGTACCCGGAGGTACCCAGAGTGTTGGGTCCGCCAACCACTACCAGCACTCTAAGTCCTCGCGAACCCAAAGTGTTTGCCCGGTAGGGCCATTAGACCACAACGCTTGCGACCATGCAAGTGGCCTCGGACAACAGGTGACACCCGAAGTACATCCGGAGAGTGTATATCAAGTGTTTGTTCACCAAGTCCTCAACCAACCCCAAGTACCCGGAGGTACCCAGAGTGTTGGATCCGCCAACCCGTCCCGGCACTCTAAGTCCTTGCGAACCCAAAGTGTTTGCCCGGTTGGGCCATTAGATCACAACGCTTGCTAACCATGCAAGTGGTCTGGAGTATAGGTGATACTGACATACCACCGAGATGGTACATCTAGTATTGGGTCACCAAAACCAAACCAACCCCAAGTATCAACCCGGCATACTCAGAGTGATGGATCCGCCAACCCGTCCCGGCACTCCAAGTCCTTGACGAACCGAAAGTGTTTGCCCGGTAAGGCCATTAGATCACAACGCTTGCTACCCCACGGCGAGCTAAACATGCAAGTGGTCTTAGGCAACAGGTGACACCCGAAATTCATCCGAAGATGGAATATCAAGTGTTTAATCACCAAGCCAGCATCCAAACACCAAGTACCCCGGGAGGACCCGATGCGTTGCGACCATCTCCAAGTTCTTGACGAACCCGCAGTGAAAGGCGGTAAGGCCTCTGGGCCGCAACGCTCGCATGTGTTAACCCGCAAACACCACTGACCGGTCGGTCCACCGCAAGGGTGGGTCCAACTAGTCCACACACGGTATGCCGCATGTGCCCCCCGGGGGGAGCACACCGCACACAACCACCAAGCATGGGTCGCCTGAAAGGATCGAAATGTACATCTCTCTTCAATGCGTAGCGCCCAGCCTGCAAACCCGTCGTTTTCGGGTGGTCTTAGGAGTCGAAACTATTCTTGGAAGATCGGCAAGCACAACGCCTTTTCCCACTTCAGGTACTTCGGCGAGCGCACTCGCGATAGGCTCAGTTTGAGGGTTTCCAATAAATGGAAAGAGTCTATAGAAGACTCAATCCGGTCTCGTGATGTTATTAGCCATCTAGCTAACGACTCCTATACATATACTACCAGCCTGGTTCGGTTACGACCTTAGAGGCGTTCAGGCATAATCCGACGGACGTAGCGTCATACCAAAGTCCGCTCGGACTAGTATTGAGCCATTGGTCCGTACCTGTGGTTCCTCTCGTACTGCACAGGAATTCCATTGAGATAGTACTTGCACACCAGTAGGGTAAAACTAACCTGTCTCACGACGGTCTAAACCCAGCTCACGTTCCCTTGAAAGGGTGAACAATCCTACGCTTTGTGAATTTTGCTTCGCAATGATAGGAAGAGCCGACATCGAAGGATCAAAAAGCCACGTCGCTATGAACGCTTGGCGGCCACAAGCCAGTTATCCCTGTGTGTGTGAGCTGTCAAACGCCGTAGCGTCAACACGTGCTGAGCGTCGCTCCGTGTTTTTGCAAAAATTTTGTGTAAAAAGTGAAAAGAACCCGGAAAAGTTTATTCAAATCGTTAAAACTAGTGACAATCTACAGATTAGTAGTGAAAACCGCACTGAAATCATGGATTTCAATAAATAAAACGGTGAAAAAGTGTTTGTTTACATTTTGTATGGGGAATAGCCGTACCTCAAAAAAAGTGTAAAAAGTGATCGGAACCCGTGTTTTTCACCGTTAAATGTTAGTTTTGGTGCCAAAAAGAGGTGCTCCGGTGAAAACCGCATCGAAATCGGTTGATTTGGCACCGAAAAAAGTGAAATCAAGTTTTGTTGATTTTTTGTATGGAAAGTGGCAATATCCGAAAAACGGTAAAAAAGTGCACGGAGCAGTGAAATATCGTCGGGAATAGTTAGTGCTGGTGCCAATTAGAGGTGCTCCGGTGAAAACCGCATCAAAATCGGATTAAAATTGGCTGAAAACAATTTATTTCAAAATCGGCACATTTTTTGTCCCGGGGCGTAGCCCCATTTGGGACTCCGTAGTTTTTACGCCCAAAAGTGTCCGGATCCTGGCCGGATGTGGTTTTTCTGTTAGTGCTCGATGCAATGCATCGAAAGTGAGCGAAAACCGCACTCAAATCGGTTAATTTGTGTTAAAAATAGCGTAAAAACATCGAAAAACGCAGTTTTGAAAAATGGGTGTTAAAGGGTGTATAAGGTGGTCCAATTTCGGCGATTTTACACTCTTTGCCACCTAAAATCGGAAAAATATTTTTCTCGGCTACAAAAACTGAAAAAGTGCTTAAAAAGTGGTGATATTCTGTTAGAAGAGTGAATTTGCTATTTTTTAAAAATAAAACTCGAGTCAGTGCATGTGTTTTTCGGAGTGAAAAAGAGTAAAATAGTGAAAACCACGCGTTTGACGACCGTTACGGAAATTGTAGCCCTGTTTACAGTCGCCGGGTTGAGGAATCGGTGTGGCTCCGTCCGGGAGGATCCATACTCTCAAACCGGATCGAGTTTGAAGCGGCAGTTGGCGCTGGAAGCTTGAAACGGCCGGTATTTCAATTCGGCCGTTATTTCGAAATCACCGTTTGATTCGACCGAGATTGCCTACTTCGCGGCGCCTTGACTCCGTAAAGTGTCCCCGCTTTGTCGCTCTGGGAACACTCACCAAGGCGAGATTGCCTACTTTACGGCGCCTTCCATAAAGTGTCTCCGGTAAGTCCCGTAGGGAACGCCTAGCAAACTGAGATTGCCTACTTCACGGCGCCTGCAATTCGTAAAGTGTCCCCGCTTTGTCGCTCTGGGAACACTTACCAAGGTGAGATTGCCTACTTTACGGCGCCATCCATAAAGTGTCTCCGGTAAGTCGCCCAGGGAGCGCCTTGCAAGCTGAGATTGCCTACTTTACGGCGTTTTCCATCAAAAAAGTGTCTCCGGTGTAAGAAAATTCGGGCAGTTGCTGGAAAAACGAGGAAACAGCGAAAAAAGAGCCTTTCGACGAGGGGTAAGTGATAGCACCAGGACATATCTTGTGCATCCGCAGCCCTTCGACCCCCCCCCCCCCCCTTCCCCCCCCCCCCCATCCACAAGCCAAACCCTTCCCCCTCTGCCCACGACTGCTCGGGAAACGGTCGATTTTTCGGCAGATTTGGCTTCTGGGGGTTTTTCAAGGTGGCAGTACTGGAATGGAGCAGGCATCGGGGGAGCCTTCGACGCGTCGGTCGGTCAGGCTCCGGTCCACCTGTGACGCTACCGCACCATCGACGAAGAACGACAGGGACGAAGTAACAGGGACATCTTCAACATCATCGGTTGCGCTGCCGTTGACTCGGCAGCGAAAGGGAGGCAGTGTCGCGCCATCGACTGCGACGCCCACTCGGCCGGTGGTGGTGGTGCAGCGGATGGCCCTGCTAGCCAGTGATATGGAGATTTCAGAGGAGAGCGACGAGGACGAGCTCAACTCAACCGTCGTCCAGCAGGTGGCCGAAGTCCCGCAGCAGGAGCCGACTATCGCAAGCCTCAGCAGCGAGTTGAGGGAGCTCCGGGCAACCGTCGAGACTCTCCTCGCTAAGGTTAGCGAGATGGAGACGGGCCGGGCGACGGCAAAGGATGGCGACGCGGAGCTGAAGACAAAGCTGAAGTTGTTGTCTCGTGAAAATCAGGAGCTGAAGCGAGACAACATTAGCCTTCGTGAGCGTGCGGCAGCCAGCGAAAGAGAACTTATGCTGCTCCAAAGTGGACTCCACTCGATGGGAGAGTTGGCGGTAGCTACGAAGCAGCAACAACAACATGTCGTCGACTCCAGTGCTGTTGGGCAAAACCAGCATCCACCTGGCGACACTCCCAAACGAAAGCGGACCCGGGCAAGGCGCGGCAAGAAAAAAGAGGGCGAACCGACGGGCATGAACGAAGTCATCACGCCTGATGTCCCCGAGATCCCGGTCGAGGCCGTCTCGTCCCAGGCCATGGCTCCAGAAAAGCCAAAACCGCAGGTAAAGAAAGCAGCGGCTGTGGCAACCAAGGTGCATGCGCAACCAGCATCCTTTGCTAAAGTCGTGGCCAAGGGAGACAAGAGAGCAGCACCACAGAAAGCGGGAAAGAGCGCTGCTAAAGTGGAGAGGCCTGCGGTGATCGTCCTCGAGGCCAACGAGGGCAAGGCCTTCCTCGACACATACAAGGCAGTGCGTTCCAAGACCAATGTGGATCAGTTCGTGGCGAGGGTTTGCCGCACAGGGGAGCGGAAGCTGTCGCTGTGGCTGAAGCCGAACACAGACTGCGAGAGTGTGCTGGCCGATGTCAGCGAAGCCATCAAGGAGGATGGAGTGGCCCACCTCCTTGTCGACAAGCAGACGGCCGCGATCACAGGAATCGACATGCTGGCGACTGTCGATGACTTGATTTCGGCGATTAAGCGACAGGCGGGGCTGACGGTTCCGGGCGAGGCAGTTCGGCTGTGGCGGCGGTACGACGGGCTGCAGAAAGCCCATATCAAGCTGCCGCGCGGGCAGTGCCAGCTTCTCGACGGTCACCGGGTCACCATAGGGAACACGAGTTGCGTCGTGCAGGCGCTCGCATCGGTCCCTGCAGGAGAGCAGCTCTGCTACCGCTGCTTTGGCAAGGGGCACCGCTCTCGCGAGTGCACCGGCCCTGACTACTCCAAGTGCTGCTTCCGGTGCGGATCGAAGCAGCACAAGGCCAAGGAGTGCAGCTCGGGCCCCAAGTGCCTTACGTGTTCCGGACAACATCAGACAGGTTCACCGGTTTGCAGCGGAAGTAGCCAGCCGTCATGTTCCCGCTAGTTTCGAACACCACTGTTAGAGGGCGTGACGCTGGGCTGAAGATCCTCCAGATCAACTTGGCGCGCAGCAGGGTAGCACAAGACCTCATGCTCCAGACCGCACGGGAGCAAAGGATCGACATTGTGCTGGCGTCGGAGATCTACCGTGTTCCACCCAATAACGGGAACTGGGCGGTGGACTCGACAGCGAAGGCAGCTGTTATAACGACCGGAGCCTTGCCCATACAGCGAGTCTGGGCAAGTAGGGTAGGACTGGTGTCGGTCCAGGTGGCGGGGGTGACCTTCATCTCTTGCTACGCCCCACCAACACCGGGATGGACGGACGAGGACTACCAGCGGCTGCTCGACGAGATCGATATCGAGGCCAGAGCACACCCCCTCGTAGTCTTGGCGGGCGACTTCAATGCCTGGCACGTGCGATGGGGCAGCGCGAGGACGAAGCCGCGTGGTGAAGATCTCGCCGAGGTCGTCGACCAGCTTGACCTGGCGATCTTGAACCGCGGCAGTGTGCCCACGTTCGTCGGCAACGGCAGTGCTACTGAAAGTGTGGTCGATGTGTCCTTCGCCAGTCCGGCCATTGAACCCGGTAACGACTGGCGGGTGCTCGACACTTTCACCAACAGTGACCACAGATACGTGAGATTCAGCGTATCCGCGACACCAGTCAGCAGCGCTTCACCACACCAGCAGAGGCAACCGCAACAACAGCACCAGCATCGCGACCGGCAGCGACAACGCGAGCAGATTGGACCGAGATGGAAGTTGCGTCAATTCCATCCCGAAGCCTTCCAGATCGCGCTCCAGGCTTCCGGGTTTGCCGAAGCGGCTGTATCACCGGCGACTCTCACCGCTGGACTTACTAGAGCCTGCGATGAGGTGATGCAGAGGGCACCGCCAGCGCAGTTTTTGGTGAGACCGGAAATGTACTGGTGGACGCAGGAAATCGGCCTTCTCAGGGAGCAGTGCAAGTCATCTGAGGATGCGATTTTGACCGCCGGAACCGGTGCACAGCGAGAGTTGGCCAGAGAACGGCACAGGAGCTGTAAGAAGGAACTCGCCCGTGCCATCAAGGCAAGCAAGGACCGTAGCTTTGATGAGATGATTGCGGAAGCTGAGGACAACGTCTTCGGCACTGCCTACAAGGTAGTAACGTCACGGCTTAAGGGTAGCCGCGTCCCCCCGGAGCGAGATCCTGCGATTCTACAGCACGTCGTGTCGGAACTCTTCCCGGATCATGGCACTTTTGAGTGGCCGGCACCGGATCTGGTCGATTGGGGGCAGACAACGCAGGAGCCAGTGAGGGAGGTGTCGGATGAGGAGCTTTTGGCGATCGCGGCGCGGATGGTGCCCACTAAGGCCCCGGGACCCGATGGCATCATCAATGCGGCACTGAGGGTCGCTGTTCGCGAGCACACGGAGACGTTTCGCCGCGTGTTCCAGGAGTGCTTCGATCAATGCACCTTTCCCGCTGACTGGAAGCGACAACGACTTGCCTTGCTACCCAAGCACGGAAGACCTCAGGGCGATCCGTCATCCTTTCGGCCTCTTGGGATGCTCGACGGATCAGGCAAGATCTTGGAGCGGCTGATCTTGGATCGCCTGAATGAACACCTGGAAGATCCAGATCACCCTCGCCTGTCGCCGTCTCAGTATGGATTCAGAAAGGGCAGGTCTACAATTCAGGCGATTGAACGTGTTAAGGAGGCCGGCCAGCGTGCGATGGCCCACCGAATGACGGATCGGAGGGCTAACAAGTGTCTGATGGTGGTGTCATTGGATGTACGCAATGCTTTTAACACGGCGAGCTGGCGGTCCATCGCCAAAGCACTGCAAGAAAAGCACGTTCCGGCATGCCTGCAGCGGATACTGGAAAGCTGGTTTCGGGGACGGCTGCTGGTTTATGAGACGTCGGACGGTCCGGTCACCCGGGAATTGTCGGCGGGAGTCCCACAGGGTTCCATACTTGGTCCGACGCTGTGGAACACCATGTATGACGCCGTCCTGTCCATCGACATGCCCGCCGGTGTAGAGCTCGTCGCCTTCGCTGACGACCTCGTGCTCCTGGCACCAGGACCCACGCCAGCACTGGCCGCGAGCTTGGCGGAGGAGTCTGTGAATAGGGTTGTGGCATGGATGCGCGAACACCAGCTGGAGCTCGCCGCAGCTAAGACAGATATTGTGATGGTGTCGAAGAAGAAGAAGGATTACAAGAACATCCCGGTTAACATCAACGGAGTTCCTCTTCGTTCGGCAACCGACATCAAATATCTAGGAGTGCGCATCAAACACAATCTAAAGTGGTCAGAGCACGTCAAGCAGGTCACTCAAAAGGCTTCTCGAGTAGCGACAGCACTTGCACTGTTGATGCGACGGCACAGTGGGCCAAAGTGCAAGAAGCGTCGCCTCCTGGTTTCGGTCGTCAATAGCATCCTCCGCTACGGTGCACCGGTGTGGCACGAGGGTGTTGAAACCAGGGAGGAGCAACGGCTGCTGGAGAGGGTCCAGAAGAGGGTTGTGGTCGGAGCATCCTTCGCATTCCGGACAATCTCATACGACGCTGCCGCAGTGATAGCGGGCACCATCCCAATAGCGCTGTTGGTAAAAGAGGACGC